>NW_017673212.1:0-20314 GCF_001879085.1 Nicotiana attenuata
GTCATTTTCAATTTCCTCGAAGGATGTGATAGTATTGCAAGAATTGTCCTCTCCATGGACCACGATCTCCTGTCGATCCCATTCAAATTTGACCATTTGATGCAAAGTAGACGGTACTGCCTTTGCGGCATGAATCCAGGGCCGTCCCAATAAAAGATTGTAGGAAATACTGACATCGAGCACTTGAAACTCCATAGTGAATTCCACAGGTCCTATTGTTAGCTCCAACACAATATCTCCCACTGCGTCTTTCCCTCCGCCGTCAAATCCCCGTACACAGATGCTATTTTTATGAATTCTTTCCCTGTCAACTTGCAACTTTTCTAGAGTGGAAAGAGGGCAAATGTTGGAACTAGACCCATTATCAATTAACACCCGAGTCACCACAGAATCTTCACACTTCACTGTGAGGTACAAGGCTTTATTATGTTCAGTTCCTTCCAATGGTAACTCGTCATCAGAAAATGTTACCCTATTCACCTCAAAAATCTTGTTTGCAATCTTCTCAAGATGATTCACAATGATTTTATCTGGCACATGAGCTTCGTTTAGAATCTTCATCAACGCCCGGCGGTGTTCATCCGAATGGATCAATAAGGACAATAATGAGATCTGTGCCGGGGTTTTCCTCAACTGTTCCACAATCGAATAGTCTTGGGCCTTCATCTTTTTCAGGAACTCTTCAGCTTCTTCTTCAGTAACAGCCTTCTTTATCGGTGCTGGATTGTCTTTAGCTGACTTAACCTTTCTCAATTCCTCAGGGGCAAAGCACCTCCCTGATCTAGTCAACCCATGAGTTTCGCACACTTCTTCTTTAATTTCCTTTCCTTGGTACATCACAGTCACCCTGTCATAATTCCACGGGACAGCTTTCTCGCTAACCACGGGCAATTGGGTCACCGGTTTAATGATGACTGGCTCTGTTCGAACGCCTTTTACAACCAACACAGGCTCGACAACTGCTCCTGGTATTGTCACCTTAACAGGCCCTGGTTTTATTACCTTCACCGGTTCACTGACTGTCTGGCCCACTGCGACCAAGGCTTTCTTATCACCCTATTCCTCATTTGCTTTATTTTCACTTGCTTTAATCATCATCACAGTTTGCGACGGCTTCTTGTATTCCCTTCTGCACTATCTCGATCATGTGAGCCTCATGATGAATTGGCAATGGATTCTGCGTGATATTGGGAGTCTCCGGAGCCTGCACCTCAATTCTCCGTGTATCAATCAGTTCCTGAATGGCAGTTTTCAGATGCCAACACTTCTCTGTATCATGTCCAGGCGCTCCTGAGCAGTACTCGCAATTCACTGAATGGTCCAGGTTCCTTGGGGGAGGGTTTGGTAATTTGGGTTCGATCGGGTTCAACATGCCCAACTGCCTCAGTCTGTGGTACAGGCTAGTATAAGATTCTCCCAAGGGAGTAAAAGTCTTCTTCTTCTGCGACCTATCATTCTTATATGCAAGATTGGGTTGGAAACTGGTTCCAGCGGCATTTCGGTTGGTTCTTGGGGGTGAGTAAGTGTTTTGGGGCGTGGGTGCGCGCCATTGTGCACGAGGGGGAGGTTGTGGGTATGTCTGGGCATGATGGACAGAGAAATGGGGAGTAGGAGGTGGGTAGTAATGCTGTGGTGGGCCATATGAGGTATGCGGGTAAGCTTGGGGGTGAGGGCGAGGTTGGTGATAATATGGTGACGGACCCCTGGACCAAACCCTTGATTCCACTACTGCCACTTCTTCTTTCTTCTTCTTTCCCAATACTCCTCCGGTGCCGCTTTGGATGGCCTGTGTGGTTGCTTTGAGTGCTGAGTAGCTCATAATCTTGTTGGACTTGAGACCCTCTTCTACCATACTTCCCATCTTTACGACTTCGTTGAAAGTTTTCCCCACAGTGGACACCAGATGGCCGTAGTAGGTTGGCTCCAAAGCCTGAAGGAAATAATCTACCATCTCATTCTCCTTCATCGGAGGATCAACTCTTGGTGCTTGCTCTCTCTAGCGGAAACCGTATTCTCTAAAGCTTTCTCCGGGCTTCTTATCGATTTTGGTCAGTGACAGACGGTCCGGGACAATTTCGAGGTTGTACTGAAAATGACATGCAAAAGCTTGAGCTAAGTCATCCCAGGTGTACCACCGAGCATGATCTTGTCTTGTGTACCACTCCAACGCCGCTCCACTTAAGCTTTGACTAAAGTAGGCCATTAATAGCTAATCTTTTCCCCTAGCTCCCCTCATCTTGCTGTAGAAACCCCTCAGGTGGGCCACCGGATCACCATGGCCATCATATAAGTCGAACTTGGGTAGTTTGAATCCCGCTGGCAATTGGACGTCAGGAAACAAGCACAAGTCCTTGTAGGCCACACTCACTTGACCCCCGAGACCTTGCATATTTTGCTGCTTTAACTTATACATTTCCTCTCTCATTGTATTCACATCCATTGCCTCCTCCTCTCTGGATGGGTCAACTATGCTTGCTTCTAGATCTTGGTTGGCCATTTTCGACTTGTCTTTGGAGCGGGTATTGTAAGGGTGGGTTGCCAGAATGCCAGTCAGCTTATCACCTGCCTGGTCTCATCAACAACGACTTATTAGCGGTTAGGGCATTAACAAATAGATAACTGCAAATTGATGGGTGGATGCACCTAAGCAGTCAAACGTCGCTATTATGTCGATGTTCAATCACATGCGTCATCCCGGCTCTCCATTAGTACCTATTCTTATCTTTCCCTTTTCACTTTGTTTTGCTCTCCCTCTTTTGGATTCTCTTTCCCTTGGTTTTTTCCCCTATTTGTATCATTCCTTTTTAATTTTCCCTTTTATTATTTAGAAATGGTCGAGTCCTATGGAGATTGCCTACGTATCACAACCCCGCGTGAATCAAACCAAGCGTAGTTCGTGAAGAATAAATGTAAAATAAAAGCAGAATATATATATATATATATATATATTTTGGGAATTTTCAAGTTTATTGATAGCAACTACGTCTATTACAAAGACTCAAAACAGACTCTGATGCAAAAAGAACTACAGACTCCACCATTCCTATCCTAGTTCCAGCAAAATACAGACTCAATCAACTGACTATCTAAAAAGGAAATACAGACTCTGGTAAACAAAAGAAATACAAACCCAAATGACCTAACTCCATTACAGACTCAGAAAGCAAACTCTAGTAGAAGAAGAAATGCAGACTCAAAGACAATCATGAATACATTAAAGCTCCTGGTGCCCGCGGCACATCATTCGGTCTCGCCGTGGGCCTATATGCAAGTTCCCCTTGAAGTCTGTCCAGGTCACTCATTATCTGCTTCACAAATATCATTACTGATGCAAAGAAGGTGGTACGGGTCATGTTCTCGCACATCTGGCATTTCCGAGTAATAGAATGAGCAACGGTTAAGATTCTCTCTCGGATTCTTCCTTTCTCTTGGAGCAACCGCCCTATCTGCTGGGCCCTAGCCTCCAAAGTTTGCTCAGTCGCCTGGCTTTGTTCCTGAAGTTGTTGCAAGTCCATTTCTAATTGTGCCAATGCCATGTAACAATGTTCTCTTTCAACTTTGAATTCTTTTGCCTGTTTAATCATTCTGTTTTCTGCGGCAATGACCTTTTTCTTTAATCCTGTGACCTCATTGTCATACTCTTCCTTTAACTGTTTAACCATGCGGGCCCGTTCTTCCGCGTTTTTAGCTAATTGCTTCCGAACCTCAGCTAATTCCTTTTCCGCTTTGTTGAGGTCAAAACTGTAGTCATTCACTTTTTGCCTTAGGTTTTCTATAAGCTTTGCATCTCTGGCGCTCCTGACAGGGTTGTCGACCTCCAGCTTCATTTTTTGGATTTGGACTCGTAAGGCTTCATTCTCTTTTGCCAATTGTTTCCTCTGACCTTCGTCAGCCGCGGCTTGCAAGCTATTTTCAAATCGGAGGTCTTGGACCTGTTTTTCCAATGCTCCTATGCGGGCCCTGTACTCATTTTCTTTAGCTAACCAAGCCCACTGTTCTTGTGATGATTCAACAAATTCCTGGATGTGAGGTCTTTTGGCTGGTCTTCCGAATGCAACGTCTCTTCTATACCAAGCCTGATAATCAGGTGACACTTCCCCCTTGGCTTGATCTCGAACACAAGTGTTTGCTGCCAAATATTGACATTCGCTCCAAACTTGGCGAACCATTGCTTCAGGAAACTGGCCATCAGGGCCAATCTCAACCACTTGCAAACTAAGATCATCATCCTTGGGTACTATCTGGCATCTCCCCAGCTGCCTCAACACTCGATACGGTGTGTAAGGCTGAATGCTTCTAAGCCCCATTAGAAGAAAATGTGGTCGGGCTGCCGGCATATATACGATTTCATCAACGGGTAACCATCCCAGTGTCCACTCTATTTGGCTAGCAGTGAGGGACCGGAAATATGTTGTCCATCCCGTGACTCCTTCCGGCAATTTGGCTCCTTTAGTCCTCGTGTAAAATTCTTCTATGCATGTTTTTTCTGGAGACCCGTAGCTCAAAAACTGAGGGCGATGACACAGATGCTCGATCATCCACATTTGTAATAACAAGTTGCACCCCTCGAAGCAAGTTTCCCCGGCTTTGCAAGCTGTAAGAGCACGGAAGATGTCGGCCAATATCATAGGTGCAAGTGTACTTTTGGCCTGGGTAATTAACGTGCTGACGACCCCGGCTATTTTTATATCGATGTTCCCATCCTTCCTCGGAAATACTAAAAGCCCAAAGAAAGCCACCATAAAAGCGAAACATCGATGCTCCTCCCACTTCTGGCGGTTTCCTTTGCTACATATCTTACTTTCTGGGTTGTTGAACCCCCCAATATGACCATAGCGATGATATATGAAGCTTAGAGTACAAAAACCATTTGCCAGGTCTGTGTTATGGACGACCCTGACTATCTTCAAGGAGTCTAGAAATTTGTGTACAGCTACAACTCTGGGAGCAACCAAGTATTTGTGCCTCAACGGAACCTCATCCTTTCCAATGTAGCCAGCCATTTCCTCCAATGTCAGGGTAAGCTCAAAATCCGAAAAATGGAACACATTATGTGCTGGGTCCCAACATGTAACCAGTGCTCTAATACTATCTCCCCGAGGCACAATATCAAGCAAACCGGTAAGCCCTTTCAAATGTTTCTTGACTGCATCTTGCCCTTCTTCGCCTAAATCGTTCCACCATAGACGTAACTCCAAAGGGATTTTATGCATGATTGAAAATAATTCATTTTGAGTCGTGCTCATCCTGCACATTTATTAAGGTGATTTTAATCACTTATTTTGACCTAAAAGAGAAAAATGACACAAATTCTGTTCAAACTTCTAATTCTAACAAATGGCCAGTTTTGCAGTTACGGCCTTTCAGCGCTTCGGAGAGAAGACTTCTAAGGCTGTGCCTGCTAGCCGTTACAATGACTCAAGATGGCCGTTCTTGTACAAATAGCCTTCCGGCGCCCGTTTGGGGACATTCGGCTATTTTGACAAAACGGCATCACCTAATTTATTTATGACAAAATAAAATTGACATTTTTGGCTATATTTGCAAAAGGGGTGGTTGGACCCGATGAGGGTTGCCTACGTATCTCACATCCGGTGAGAATCAAACCTGCGTAGTTCGGGCAAATAAATCTAACCATTTGAAAACACCCCTAATAACTTCTTTTTTTTTTTGGTTTTTGCCGGCAAATTCACTTTCCGGAAACAAGACTCTTTTTTATATTTTCCTTTAGCGGCAAATAAACTACACAACTCTTTTCGTTTTTCCATTGGCAAACAAAACAAACTACTTTTCTTCTTTTCTTTCTATTTCTTAAGAAAAATTCGGCAGCATTCCGGCGCAACTTGGCCATTGGTTTTTTTTCTCTAGTATAGGTAATTAACTCTCCACACTGCCATTTTCTCTTTTCTCTCTCCTTTGTTTTTTTCCAAATATTCAAAGCCGGTCAGCATGCGAGTCCAAAACAGATAAATGCACAAATAGGATGCATCAGGATGGTCCATTATTCCGGGTACACCTGTCCTAGATGGACCCAACCCCTGTGTTGAGTCCCCTAAGTCAAAATGCACGTGATGCAGATAAGCGTTCCTACTTAGGGATCCGGCATGGAGTCAAGTTCTTATAGGTTCAAAGCCTGGGTATGTGTTCTAGACTGTGTACCCGAGCGGACAACTCGAGTCGAGGAGGGGGCTACGTACCGGGGACCCGCGGGATCGTCCGGCCTCTTTCTTATTTCAAGGTATGACACTAACAGAATAGGGAGTCTCCACCAGTGAGCACATCCCCGGGGGTGAGAAGAGAAGGGTTTCGGCACAGTTTATATACAATCCAGATAATATCAAAGCGGTAAAAAGCAACATTTTGCACATTTAGTATGAAACATGTAGGAAAATCAGATAAAGCCAAATACAACAATATATCTAAGCTCGAATTCTGAACCCTGAACCAAATTTCTGGGTTCGATCCCCAGCAGAGTCGCCAGAGCTGTCACACCTCCTTTTTACCTACACCCGCAAAGGTGCAAAGGAGTTTTTCCACTTAAAGGACAATCGGAACGGGATTTGTTATTAAGATTTCAGAGTCGCCACTTGGGAGATTAATGTTGTCCCAAGTCACCGATTGAATCCCGATCCGAGGAAATTATGACTCTGTTAACAGTCAGCGAACCAGAAATCCGGGTAAGGAATTCTGTTAACCCGGGAGAAGGTGTTAGGCATTCTCGGGTTCCGTGGTTCTAGCACGGTCGCTCCACTGTTGTATTTGCTTTTATCTGATTTCAAAAACATGCTCTAATCTATGTGCCCTTTTACTAATAAACCGCTTTTATTTTTGTTTATATTTTATTATTATTTTATTTTATTTTTTAAAAAGAATTGCAACGTCGTGAAAATGCGTCTCGAACCACGTCGCACCAGTGCACCCGTGGTCAACACATTTCGAGTCCGTTGAGATTTGGATTTGGGTCACATAAATGTGCACCCACATTTCAGAAGGTAATATTATTAAAATACGCGCCTAAAGCAACTACGCGTTTATTATCTTTGGGGGAGACCGTGAAATTCGCTAACGGTCCGCCCGAATTCTAAGTATTTTTATATAACATTTATTGAGGGCCCCGTATTTGTATTTCGATTGGCGAGGCTCGTCTCATCTATTATTTATTTAAAGGGCAAATCCTAGAGCGATCTATAATTTTCTATATTTATTCACCTCTGATAAAACCCTAACTATCTATTATTGGACCTAATAGTGACTTTGTACATTATTGCAGCCACTGGGCTCCAAGACAAGCCCAACAAAAGAAAAATTAAGACTATATGCCCACCATAAACTGACCGAGCAAACCTGTGCCCAGGCCCAAACGTACATAAGCGTCCAATTAAGCCTGGGCCGTTCATTGAGGCCCTGAGGCTTATTCTTCTTGATAATAGGATATTGAGCCCAAACGGTTAAGCCAGGCCAAATTCCAATTAGATAATTACTGAAACTTGTTCAAGCTGTTCAAAGTGCCCCTCAGGTTAACGAAGCACTGATCATTCAACTTCCGATTTAATACTCATATTATTTCACCTATTTAACTGCTAGTGGATTATTAGATGACACTAAGTGAAGAACAAACTGGAAGCGACAATAATACTACACAAGATAGACTGGTTGTGTTTGAATTGACTCCATTCATATTAATAAATCAGCATTCAAGCTTATCATTTGCAAAATGTAAACAGCTAGTACAGGCTATTTCATGCGAGAGTATTTGAGCAATCTCCTAAATTTGAACTCATGATTAGCACGGATGCAATATGTGATTTACAGGCAACTGTGAATCCAAACTAGTCTTGATTTTTATTTGCCTACAAAACGTGAAATCAGATCCAGCATCAAATCATACCAAGACTGATCATGTCCACAAACAGATTCAACAGTCCAAAGTCCAAATTATACAGTCCAAGGTTTACACACATACAAATCGATTTTTACACTATGCTGTGCGATTAAATCTAAACCTATTTAACTACTAATACACCAAAGTCCAGGTAGCATATTTCAGGGTCAAACAGATGAGTATTTGTATTCCATCTCAAGCTTAAAGTTACAGCAGAGCAGATTCAAACGTGTACCTGGTAAATGCAAATAAGAAAAGGAAAAGATCAGCAGCAGTGACAGTTCTCAACAGCAGCCCAGGAATAAATTAAAATCCAGTAATAGCTCAGTCAACACAGCAAGTTCAGGAATAGATTCGAAATTCCAGTGATAAACCAAACACAGCAACAATTTCGAGCACCAATGCAATCCAAAACCAACTTGACTATGCAGAATCAATTTACAGCAACTCCGATAAACCCCAATAACTCTCTTTGCAACAACTCTCAAATGTAAAACAGTACACTCATAAAAACCAGCTTGTTTCTGATCCTAATGCCAATATATTAGTATTATTCTGAGGGAATTTTAGGCTTCCAGAACTGGTAGAATGCCTTGTTGGGGGGGTTTAGATGGCTGCCCAAAAAAACTTGTTCAAGAAGGCATTAGGGGTGCCTTTTATAGGCAAGGAGTGGGGCAGAAACTTTTCACCCATTTTCCTTCTTTTAATTTCAGATTTCATCTATTAGACCTTCAATTTCTGACTTGCTTCTCAAGTTACTGCCCTAAGTTTACTAAAATTTACACTATAGTCCATCCTAGAAGGTTCTATACTTATTACAATCCCTATCATATCCTTACCCCCCTTCAAAAATTATCAAATCTAATAAAACTACCCTTTTCCCATGCCCAAACTACCCTTAAAACCTCCTGGAATTACTGACCATTGCTAAACCTTCCAGCTATAACCAAACAACTAATCTAGCCTAAACTAATTAAGATTAATTAATAGAACTTGAAGCTCAAATTGGAATTAAACCAATTAGACTAACAACCAGGTTCATTTAGTCAAACCAAAACAATACTCAACACTGATTTGAAACCGGAATTTAGACAAAAAATACAAAAATCAAAATCATCAACTACACCAATAATTGGAATCAATTTGAATTATGCTAACATTTAACAATTAACTCACAATTTGAATAATAAGCTAAATAGAATGAACATCATATCAGAATCAAACAATCAATGGAAATCGACCTGAATCTAAACATCTGTTACTTGAAGAAACTGATTATTGTTAACTAAACTACTAATTAGAATCATTCAACAATCAAAACTGCATCTAAAAAAACATGAATCAAATTAACAAAAGTCAAAAGAAATACAAAAGAGATAAGACGAAAACTTAGCTGATTCCAAACTTCTCATGGCCGAACTATCAACAAGATTCTGGCCTTTGAAACCCCACCCTAAAGACTCAATGCTCAAAACCCTAGATTTAAAATCCGGGTACTTCTACTCAGTTCGAGGTGATCTGGTTAGATATTAACGATGAGGGATGTCAGGGGGGTATATGGTATGAATTTGGGGCCCTTTGGACAAAGTCGGGTTTTGGCCGGAAAATTTAAATTCCATATTCGAGCAGTTCCGGCCAGATTTGAGGGATGGGATTTGGGGGGTTTGATAGAGGAGAACGGGGCAGTTCTAGGATCTTAATTTGGACGGTATTGGGTGAACTAAGGTTTTGGCCGGAATCTTTGGTTGAAGATTCGACGAGTCTGGGTGGGATTTGAGGGAAACTAATCGTGGATTTGTAACGAGGAGGGGGAGAAGAGTAAATGGTGTAATTTTGGAGGTCATCGGAGCATCGCCGGCGGCGGCGGCGATTTTCGGCCGGCGGCGATAGGGCGGAGGACGGCGGAGGAAGGCGGGGCAGCGGTGGTGTTATACCGGCGGCTATATGGTCTCTGAGGGATGGGGTGAGAGAGAGACGGAGGGGTGGGGGGGTATAAGTTCGGACAGTTATATACTAAAGCATCCCTGGTTCTGAGCCGTTGGATCTAGTATCCTCGACGGCTCAGATCTACCCTCACCATACGACGTCGTTTTGTTGACGAAGGGGAATGGACTGGGTCAAAAGTTGGGCCGAACTGGGCAAAATTGACTGGGCTGGGATTTTTTAAATGAGATCTGGCCCAATTTCGGGCATTTTAATGAAACCCAATTGTTTTCTTTGTATTTTCTTTAATTGCTTTTGTATTTTTATTTTCATATTTTATAAAAATGCTAAAAATAAAACTAAAACAAATTGACTCTAAAATTATACTTCCTAATTAATTCCTAAAGAGAAATACAAACTAATACCAAAAACGCAAAACGGACCCCTTTTTTTGTTATTTTCTTAACATTTTGTTCTAAAATCAATTAATGCTAAAATATGAAATTAAATCGTAAATGCAAAAATGCATATATATATTTTTTATTTTCATATGGATTAAAAATGCACAAATAAAAATGCAACAATTACCAAAGAACGCCACAAAATTCACAAGAATTTATAAAATACTAGAAAAATTGTTTTGTTTGAAATTTTGGGAATTATTGCTTAGGGCAAAAATCACGTGCTCACAGCTGCCCCTCTTTGCCCGGAAACACGAAGAGTTTTTGTGCAAAGACCAGTGAGCAGAAATGAACAATTTTTGCCCGTTTGCATATTCCGTGTGAAGCATTTTTGAAAGAGTTGACCGCTCCCTGCTTCGGAGGTTGCCTACATATCCTGGGCTAAACAGGAATCAGGTTAGTGTAGTTCGGGAAGGTTTGATAGCTGGGACTACCAGGAGCTGTGATTTCGCTGCTGTTGTTGCTGCTACTGCTCGCTGACCTCCTTATTACACCGTGTCAAAATAAAAAGAAGCTAGCCTAAGCTATGAGTTACAAAAGGTCCTATCTATGTCTTCAAATTTGCTCTTTATGTTGCCTTGAACTTGTATTCTTCCACTGGAATTCTTGCGTTGTTGCCTTGCATTGTGATTGGAGAAGTTTCGCCATTCTTCCGAGTGATGCTTGACTGCTGAAATTCGATATGCCTCTATTCTCCAGGCGGTCTCCTGATTGCTGACGCTTGAAAAGTATTCCCTTGTTCTCCGGGTGGGCGCCTGACTGCTGAAACTTGAAATATATTCCCTTGTTCTCCAGGTGGGCGCCTGACTTCTAAACTTGAAATGTATTCCCTCGTTTTCCAGGTGGGCGCCTGATTGCTGAATTTTGAAAAGTATTCCCTTGTTCTCCAGGTGGGCGCCTGATTGTTAAAATTTGAAATGTATTCCCTTGTTCTCCAGGTGGGCGCCTGATTGCTAAACTTGAAAAGTATTCCCTTGTTCTCCAGGTGGGCGCCTGATTGCTGAATTTTGAAAAGTATTCCCTTGTTCTCCAGGTGGGCGCCTGATTGCCGAATGTGAAAAGTATTCCCTCGTTCTCCAGGTGGGCGCCTGACTGCCGAAAGTGAAAAGTATTCCCTTGTTCTCCAGATGGCGCCTGACTGCTGAATTTGAAAAATATTCCCTTGTTCTCCAGGTGGGCGCCTGATTGCTAAAACTTGAAATGTATTCCCTTGTTCTCCAGGTGGGCGCCTGATTGTTAAAACTTGAAAGTATTCCCTTGTTCTCCAGGTGGGCGCCTGATTTCAACAAAAAAAACGACAAAGAAAATTTCTGCCCCTGTTTCAATCAAAGAAAACTTTGTTAATGTAAAATGGTGATTAGATGCTGGCATTCTTGTTGGCCATGCTCCCGCTTCCGACTTCACCCTGACTTGCTTCCTGGACTTGCTTTGGCTTGCCACGATTTCCAAATTGACTTTCAACTCTCTGATCTCGATGACCCACATGTTTTACTTCATCTTACTGTTTGATGTTCCTGTTCCCTTCTTGTGAACCTTGCCTCTTCCTCGCAAACATCTGATTATTCCACTGATTTTTAACGGTCCTTCATGTTTTACTCTCTTTTGACATGTCCCCAACCTGTTGTGCCACCCAACTGGGAAGCTGGTAGTTAGCTTTGACATCCTTCTTTTGTTTCTGAGTAGAACTGACACTAAAACGTCTTATAGACAGATTTCAAGAGAATGAAATGCAATGACCTCAAAGGTTTTGAGGATAGAAAAACTCTGAAAAATGAATGAGTGGTAATGAAGAGAAAAGGACAAGACTTATCTGAGCGGAAAGGCTGATTCCATTGATCGTGTCATGCATTTCGGATCCCAACCTAGTCTGTCCAACCAATCAATTGTTACTTACCACATTTGTTGCCTCATACTTTCACGCCCGACTCTTAACGAAACCCAAACCTTGCTTTTCTTTTTTTCACCATGTTTCAAACATCTTTCAACCATAGACTTCCTTATTCGCACATTTGAAGACTCACTTTCGCCTTACGGTGCCCATGAGGGTTTTCACCAATAAGACTCTCATTTCGTCATTTTCCTTCTAGCACCAGAGTGTTGTCCCTAACAAGAATCACTTTACCTGCTTGTATTGATATTTCTCAAGACTGATCAGAAGGTCTTTCTTTGGACCGTAATGTGGCTTTTGGGTGGGTTTTAGAAAGAAAGGTATAAAAGCTCAAAATAATTCAAACGTGGGTTTAATATTACAACTTTCGGAATCGTATCTCTTGCAACAACCATAACTTCTGCCCCAGTTCCCTTCTTGGGGATTCGTTGGATTTTTCTTTTGTTATGACTGAACCTCAGTGAGGCTGCCTACGTACCCTTTCGGGATCAAGTCAAACGTAGTTCAGACATAAAACTACGTTCGTTGTTACGATTTTTCCTTTTCTTCCACTTTTGTTTTTCTTTCCTTTCTCTTCTTTTCTTGGCCTTTGCTTTTCTTTCTTATTTTTCTGTTTTACTCACTGTTTTTTTTTCCTCTTTGCTTTTTTTTTCTTTTATTTTTTCTTTCTTTTTTTTTTCTTTTTTTATTTTTTTTTCTTTCTTCTTTTTTTTTCTTTTCCACTATTTTTCTCTTGTTTCTTCATTTTCTTTCCCTGCTCGGGCTTACGAGCTTGATTATTGATTCCGAAAGAGGGGTATGCAAGAAAGTAATTAAGGCTCAAAGGGGTAACAAGGAATAAAGTGTTTAGATAGCAGAACAAAATGCCTTCGTCATTTCAATCTCAAAATATGCCAAATACAATTAGGTACACAAAGATAAAGAAATCATACATAATATCTCTTGACTGCATCAGAATTGATGGCCATTTCTACACATTTTCCTTCTACGTCCGTTAGATATAAAGCGCCATTGGACAAAACTCTGGTTGCAACAAATGGCCCTTGCCAGTTTGGGGCGAACTTTCCTTTTGCCTCAGCCCAATGAGGTAGGATATGTCTCAGCACCAACTGCCCTATTTCGAACCTCCGCGGACGCACCTTCTTGTTATATGCTCTTGCCATTCTCTGTTGGTATAACTGACCGTGACACACTGCTGCCAATCTCTTCTCATCAATCAAACTTAACTGTTCCAGGCGGGCTTTAACCCATTCATCATCATCAATCTCCGCCTCAGCGATGATTCGGAGGGACGGAATTTCAACTTCTGCGGGTATTACTGCTTCGGTTCCATACACCAATGAATAGGGAGTCGCTCCTACTGAAGTGCGGACAGTAGTGCGATAGCCTAACAAGGCAAAAGGTAGTTTTTCATGCCATTGCCTTGACCCTTCGACCATTTTCCGAAGTATTTTCTTGATATTCTTGTTAGCTGCTTCGACTGCCCCATTTGCCTTAGGACGATATGGAGTAGAATTGCGGTGCATGATCTTAAACTGCTGACATGTTTCGGCCATCAAATGACTATTGAGATTGGCACCATTATCTGTGATGATTACCTTCGGGATCCCAAACCGGCATATGATATTTGAATGCACAAAATCGATAACTACCTTCTTAGTCACAGATTTGAAGGTTTTTGCTTCCACCCATTTAGTGAAATAATTAATAGCTACCAAAATGAATCTATGCCCGTTTGATGTTGTTGGCTCAATCGGTCCAATAACATCCATTCCCCATGCAACGAACGGCCATGGTGCCGACATTGTATGTAGTTCAGATGGTGGAGAATGAATCAAATCTCCATGTATCTGACATTGATGACATTTGCGCACGAAACTGATGCAATCCCGTTCCATAGTGAGCCAATAATAACCTGCTCGGAGGATCTTCTTTGCCAATACGTATCCACTCATATGAGGTCCACAAACTCCCGCATGTACCTCAGCAATGATAACTGTGGCCTGTTTGGCATCTATGCATCTCAATAACCCAAGATCTGGGGTTCTCTTGTACAACACTCCTCCACTGAAGAAAAATCCGCTTGCCAAGCGTCGAATTGCTCTCTTTTGATCCCCTGTAGCCTGTGTCGGGTATACTCCCATTCGGAGATATTCTTTTATGTCATGGAACCATGGCTCACCATCGAATTCTTCCTCCACCACATTACAATAGGCATGCTGATCTCGAACCTGAATATGTAACGGATCCACGTAAGCCTTGTCCGGATGATGCAACATTGACGCCAAAGTGGCCAAAGCGTCAGCAACCTCATTGTGCATCCTTGGAATGTGTTTGAAATCTATTGATTGAAACCGTTGACGAAGTTCATGCAAACACTGCCGGTATGGTATGAGCTTCAAGTCTCGTGTTTCACACTCTCCCTGAATCTGGTGTACAAGAAGATCCGAGTCACCCATGACCAAGATTTCCTGGACACCCATGTCTATAGCTAGTCTCAGTCCCAGGATATAGGCTTCGTACTCAGCCATGTTATTGGTGCAATAGAAATGAAGTTGAGCAGTGACAGGGTAGTGTTGCCCTGTCTCAGAAATCAGTACTGCTCCTATTCCGACACCCTTGGCATTGGCAGCTCCATCAAAGAACAGTTTCCATCCAGGCTTCTCGACCTGTTCTAATTCTTCAACATGCATTACCTCCTCGTCCGGGAAGTATTTTTTCAAAGGCTCATATTCGTCATCAACGGGATTCTCAGCTAGATGATCAGCCAGTGCTTGTGCTTTCACTGCAGTCCGAGTCACGTAGACTATATCAAACTCCGTAAGCAGGATTTGCCATTTCGCCAGCCTCCCTGTGGGCATGGGCTTTTGAAAAATATACTTCAATGGGTCCAACCGAGAGATGAGATAGGTAGTATATGCTGACAAGTAATGCTTCAACTTTTGCGCTACCCAGGTTAAAGCACAACACGTCCTCTCGAGTTGAGTGTATTTTACCTCATATGATGTGAACTTCTTGCTGAGGTAGTAAATCGCCTGCTCTTTCCTTCCTGTGATGTCATGCTGCCCCAGTACACAACCAAACGAATTGTCTAACACAGTCAGGTAAAGGATCAAGGGCCTTCCTGGCTCTGGCGGGACCAATACTGGCGGACTAGCCAAATACTTCTTGATCTTATCAAATGCTGCTTGACATTCGTCCGTCCATCTGACCGCAGCATCTTTCTTTAGCAACTTGAAAATGGGTTCACAAGTAGTTGTAAGCTGGGCAATGAACCTGCTGATGTAATTCAACCTGCCAAGCAAACTCATCACATCTTTCTTGCTCCTAGGCGGCGGTAGCCCTTGGATGGCTTTGATCTTAGACGGGTCTAATTCGATACCGCGCCGACTTACCACGAACCCCAATAACTTCCCTGATGGAACTCCAAATGCACATTTTGCTGGATTAAGCTTGAGGTTGTACCTGCGGAGTCTCTGGAAGAATTTCCTCAAATCCATAACATGGTCACATTGTTTCCTCGACTTTATGATCACGTCATCCACATAGACCTCGATTTCCTGATGTATCATGTCATGGAATATGGTAGTCATTGCCCTCATATATGTTGCCCCTGCATTCTTCAACCCAAATGGCATGACCTTGTAACAATACGTCCCCCAAGGTGTGATGAATGTTGTCTTTTCCGCATCCTCCTCATCCATCAAAATCTGGTTGATAGCCCGCGTAACAATCCACAAAGGAAGCAATCTCATGTTTGGCACAATTGTCAATCAATATATGGATGTTTGGAAGTGGGAAGTTGTCCTTCGGACTCGCCTTATTGAGATCACGGTAATCAACACACACTCTGGTCTTCCCATCCTTCTTTGGTACAGGCACCACATTAGCTAACCAGGTAGGATATCGAGTAACTCGTATGACCTTCGCCTCAAGCTGCTTGGTAACCTCTTCTTTGATTTTCACACAGATATCTGTTTTAAATTTCCTCAACTTCTGCTTGACAGGCGAGCATTCCGAATAAACGGGCAATTTGTGGACCACCAGATCGGTACTTAAGCCTGGCATGTCATCATATGACCATGCGAAAACATCTTTGTATTCAAGCAACAATTTAATTATCTCCTCCCTGAGCGGGGCTTCCAAATGGACACTTATTTTTGTTTCCCGAACATTCTCCCGATCCCCTAGATTGTTTGCCTCTGTGTCATTCAGGTTAGGCTTGGGTTTTTCCTCAAATTGATTTAACTCTTTACTGATTTCTTCCAAAGCTTCCTCATCATCGTATTCCCCTTCGCCATCACACTCAATTTCCTGTATTACTATTTCACATTGATTATCAAGACTAGGCCGGAGACTCCTTATGCATGACACATCATTGAAACCAGCATAAAAGGGACTGTACAAAAGAGAAAAGAAAACAAAATAAAGACTATCAGGACAGAAGAAAAGAGGAAATTGCATTTCATTAGAAATGTAAGATAACAAGGTTTAACTCGTCCAAATGGACGGAACATAGAAATCTGAATTACAACCCTGGAAATAATCCAGATTTAGTACTCAAAGAAAAATCAAAACTAACTACCACGACTCCTTCCGAATTGGAAGAGGAGTAGCTTCCCAGTTATTGAGCTTAGCCTGAGATCCCACGAACTGCACATCGAATTCACTCGGACCTTCGCCGGGTTCCACCATATTCACTTCATCGAACACCTTTTCAAACCTTGCGAGCATCTCCTTGTCAGGTTCGATCATCACAGAATTTGGCATTGCTGTTGCTGGACGTTGTTTAGTACCAGGCCGGACGAAGGAACGGGAAAGGCGGGGAATAGGTTTTGGAAGGGTCCACACTCTCTTTTTCATCTTTTTGGCTCTCCTTATGTCAGCTGAAGTGGGTTTGAAACCTAGCCCAAAAGTGTCTAGATTTCCGGGGAGGGACACCGGCTGTATGATTCCTTGCAGTGCAACACCCAACCCCTTTCCGGGCAAGAATCCATTTCTTATCATCTCTGAGGCTACCATAACAGATGCAGCGGCTATCTTGGGCATAGGGACACACACCCCTTCCGGGATTTTATCAACTGGCACTGTATCCATGACTTGATACACCCAGGGACCTTTGTCATTTTCAACTTCCTCAAAGGATGTAATAGCATTACAAGAATTGTCCTCTCCATGAACCACGATCTCCTGCCGATCCCATTCAAACTTGACCATTTGATGCAAAGTAGACGGTACTGCCTTTGCGGCATGAATCCAGGGCCGTCCCAATAAAAGATTGTAGGAAACACTGACATAGAGCACTTGAAACTCCATAGTGAATTCCACAGGTCCTATTGTTAGCTCCAACACAATATCTCCCACTGCGTCTTTCCCTCCGCCGTCAAATCCCCGTACACAGATGCTATTTTTATGAATTCTTTCCCTGTCAACTTGCAACTTTTCTAGAGTGGAAAGAGGGCAAATGTTGGAACTAGACCCATTATCAATTAACACCCGAGTCACCACAGAATCTTCACACTTCACTGTGAGGTACAAGGCTTTATTATGTTCAGTTCCTTCCAATGGTAACTCGTCATCAGAAAATGTTACCCTATTCACCTCAAAAATCTTGTTTGCAATCTTCTCAAGATGATTCACAGTGATTTTATCTGGCACGTGAGCTTCGTTTAGAATCTTCATCAACGTCCGGCGGTGTTCATCCGAATGGATCAATAAAGACAATAATGAGATCTGTGCCGGGGTTTTCCTCAACTGTTCCACAATCGAATAGTCTTGGGCCTTCATCTTTTTCAGGAACTCTTCAGCTTCTTCTTCAGTAATGGCTTTCTTTATCGGTGCCGAATTGTCTTTAGCTGCTTTAACCTTTCTCAATTCTTCAGGGGCAAAGCATCTCCCTGATCTAGTCAACCCATGAGTCTCGCACACTTCTTCTTTAATTTCCTTTCCTTGGTACATCACAGTTACCCTGTCATAATTCCACGGGACAGCTTTCTCGCTAACCACCGGCAATTGGGTCACCGGTTTGATGATAACTGGCTCTGCTCGAATGCCTTTTACAACCAACACAGGTTCGACAGCTGCTCCTGGTATTGTCACCTTAACAAGCCCTGGTTTTATCACCCTCACTGGTTCACTGACTATCTGGCCCACTGCGACCAAGGGTTTCTTGTCAACCAATTCCTCTTTTGCTTTACTCTCGCTTGCTTTAATCATCATCACAGTCTGCGACGGCTTCTTGTGTTCTCCCATCTGCACTATCTCGATCATGTGAGCCTCATGATGAATTGGTAGTGGATTCTGCGTGATATTGGGAGTCTCCGGAGCCTGCACCTCAATTCTCCGTGTATCAATCAATTCCTGAATGGCAGTTTTCAGATGCCAACATTTCTCTGTATCATGTCCAGGCGCTCCTGAGCAGTATTCGCAATTCACTGAATGGTCCAGGTTCCTTGGGGGAGGGTTTGGTAATTTAGGTTCGATCGGGTTCAACATACCCAACTGCCTCAATCTGTGGTATAGGCTCGTATAAGATTCTCCCAAGGGAGTAAAAGTCTTCTTCTTCTGCGACCTATCATCCTTATATGCAGGATTGGGTTGGAAACTGGTTCCAGTGGAATTTCGATTGGTTCTTGGGGGTGGGTAAGTGTTTTGGGGAGTGGGTGTGCGCCAATGGGCGCGAGTAGGGGGTTGTGGGTATGTCTGGGCATGATGGACAGAGAAATGGGGAGTAGGAGGTGGGTAGTAATGCTGTGGTGGGCCATATGAGGTATGGGGGTAAGCTTGGGGGTGAGGGCGAGGTTGGTGATAATATGGTGACGGACCCCTGGTCCAAACCCTTGATTCCACTACTGCCACTTCTTCTTCTTCTTCTTGCCCAATACTCCTCCGGTGCCGCTTTGAATGGCCTGCGTGGTTGCTTTGAGTGCTGAGTAACTCATAATTTTGTTGGACTTGAGACCCTCTTCTACCATGCTGCCCATCTTTACAACTTCGTTGAAAGTTTTCCCCACAGCGGACACTAGATGGCCATAGTAAGTTGGCTCTAAAGCCTGAAGGAAATAATCCACCATCTCATTCTCTTTCATCGGGGGATCAACCCTTGCTGCTTGCTCTCTCCAACGGAACCCGTACTCTCTAAAGCTTTCTCCGGGCTTCTTCTCGATTTTGGTCAATGACAGACGGTCTGGGACGATTTCGAGGTTGTACTGAAAATGACATGCAAAAGCTTGAGCTAAGTCATCCCAGGTGTACCACCGAGCATGATCTTGTCTTGTGTACCACTCCAACGCCGCTCCACTTAAGCTTTGACTAAAGTAGGCCATTAATAGCTCATCCTTTCCTCCAGCCCCCCTCATCTTGCTGCAGAAACCCCTCAGGTGGGCCACCGGATCACCGTGGCCGTCATATAAGTCGAACTTGGGTAGTTTGAATCCCACTGGCAATTGGACGTCAGGAAACAAGCACAAGTCCTTGTAGGCCACACTTACTTGACCCCCGAGACCTTGCATGTTTCTGAAGGACTGCTCTAAACTTTTGACCTTTCGTATCATCTCCTCTTGCTCCGGGTTTTTGGGAGGTTTCTCTTCTTCAGCTAAGAGATTAAAATGGGGAGTGTAAGAGTATGGCTCTGGAGGTTTGAAGGTGGGTTCGGGCGGGTAATAATGATTTTCCTGGGTTTGGAACAGAGGTTCACTTGAGGACCTATGTAATGCGGTGGGTGGAGGAGCCACGAATACTGGGGCGATGGGTGGTGGTGGAATTGGCTTGGAGGGTGGCTGTGGTGGTGTCTGAGAAGTGGTTCCGTAATATTGCTGGTGAGTAGGAAGAGCGGGATATGAGTTCGTTGCGGGAGGATCTTGGGGTTGAGTGGGTGGTGGGAGATAATTGGGATTGGCAGGATAGGCTGGGTGGGGGATGTCCCTTCGACCAAGCCTGGTACATTTCGGCCATCTACTGCTTTAACTATACATCTCCTCTCTCATTGTATTCACATCCATTGCCTCCTCTTCTCTGGATGGGTCAACGATGCTTGCTTCTAGATCTTGATTGGCCATTTTCGACTTGTCTTTGGAGCGTGTGTTGTAAGAGTGGGTTGCCAGAATGCCAGTCAGCTTATCACCTGCCTGGACTCATCAACAACAACTTGTTAGCGGTTAG
>NW_017673212.1:20339-50778 GCF_001879085.1 Nicotiana attenuata
GGCATTAATAAAATAGATAACCGCACATTTGATAGGTGGATGCCACCTAAGCAGGTCAAACATTGCTAATTTTTGACCAAAACGCATCACCTGATTTATTTATGAAAAAATAAAATTTGACATTTTTTGGCTATTTTTGCCAATGGTGGTTGGACCCGATGGGGGTTGCCTACGTATCTACATCGGTGAGATAAACCTGCGTAGTTCGGGGCCAATAACTCTAACTATTTTTTGAACACACCCTAATTGAAAATAAATTTTTCTTTTTTTTTTTTTTCGGTTTTGGTTGGCAAATTACTTTTCTGAAAGCAAGACTCTTTTTTATATTTTCTTAATTTTAGCAAACGAAAGAAATAAACCTTTGTCCATGGCAAACAAACAAAACTTTTTTCTTTATTTTTATTTCTTTCATTAAATACTGCCGGCACGCATTTCGGCGCACTATTGGCATTGGTTTTTCCTCTAGTATAGGTAATTAATCTCCACATGCTATTTTCTCTTTTTTCTCTCTTTTGTTTTTATATGCCAATGATTATTCAAAGCCGGTAGGCTCGAGTCCAAAACAGATTAAGATGCAAGTAGGATGCCATCAGGATGGGTCCATTATTTCCCGGGTACCACCTGTCCTAGCGGACCAACCCTTGTGTGGTACCCAAGTCAAGAATGCACGTGATGCAGATAAGCGTTCCTACTATGGATCCGGCATGAAGTCAAGTTCTTCTAGGTTCAACCTGGGTATGTGTTCTAGACTGTGTACCCGAGCGGACAACTCGGCCGAGTCGAGGAGGGGGCTGATCGACCGGGAACCAAAAATGCCATCCGGCTTGTAACTTGTCCGGCCTTCTTTCTTAATTTCAGGGTATTTGACACTAACAAATAGGGGTCTCAACCAGTAAGCACATCCCCGGAGTGAGAAGAGAAGGGGTTTCGGCACAGTTTATATACAAAGTTCAGATAATTCAAAGCCCGGTTAAAAAAGCAACGTTTTGCACATTTTGCATGAAAACATGTTAGGGAAAATCAGATTAAGCCAAATACAAACAATATATCTAAGCCGAATTCTGAACCCTGAACCAAAGTTCTGGGTTCTGCTTCCCCAGCTGAGTTCGCCAAAGCTGTTCACACCTCCTTTTTTACACCACCTACCGGAAGAGGGTATGATAAAGGTAGTTATTTTCCAACTTGGAAGTGACAATCGGAACGGGATTTATTATTAAGATTTTTAGAGTCGCCACTTGGGAGATTAAGGGTGTCCCAATGTCACCAGTTGAATCCCGGCCCAGGAAATTTGACTCTGTTTAACAGGTCCGGCGAACAAGAAATCCGAGTCAGAATTCTGTTAACCCGCGGAGAGGTTTGTTAGGCATTCCCGGGTTCCGTGGTTCTTAGCACGGTTCGCTCAAACTGTGTATTTGATTTTATTCTGATTTCAAAACATGTTCTAGGCTTATGTGCTTATATTAGTAAACCGCTTTTTATTTTTCTATTTTAATAGAATTGCAAACGGTCGTTGAAAATGCGCCTCGAACCACGTCGCACCAGAGCCACCTGTGATTGTTAACACCATTTCGACTTTCCGTTGAGATTTGGATTTGGGTCACATAAATGTGCACCCGCATTTAATAGTAAATATTATTTAAAATACTGCGCCTAAAGAGACTAACGTGTTATTATTTGGGCGAAGGCCATGACATTCGCTAAACGGCCCATTCCCGAAGTCTAAAAATTAATGTAATATTTATTGAAGCCTTCGTAATTTTGTGTGTTTTTGTTTTGGCGAGGCTTGTCTCATTTATTATTCAAAGGCAAAACTAAAAAAACAACTATTGGTTCTCCTTATTTTTACTTGTCTCTAGTAATGGAGGAAGTCCTACTTAATTTATTATATGGAACTAAGTGTAATTATGCACCGCACGTCCAGCCATTTGGGCTTCTAGGCATAAGCCAACAAGGAAAATCTACAACCAGGTCTGCCCATGATTCCAACTGGCGCCATCAAACTGGCCCTGGTCCAGGCCCAAACCGAGATTGGAGGTCAAAACTGGGCCTGCGGGGCCTACGCCGAACCAATCAACAGTCTCAAATCACCAAAATGTGAATCTACTGAGTGACTTCAGGCTATTTTATTGTATTCAATGATTATACGAGGGAGAACAAAGATACTTATTTGGCTTGCCTACTGGTGCAGTTCCTATTATGTCACTAATGGTGAAAAACAACCAGAGGGAAGCATCATTTACATGTTAACGGCAATGACGTGACTGATGCACTTAGAGTGGTCATCAATTACAATAGACTGTTAGAGTTGTGCAAGGCTCAGCATGAATAGTTGCAAATACCTGGCGTATATTAACATGCCTATTCGAATTAATACAAACGGGATGCAGTCTAAAAATAAAAAAAAGGGCTCATATCAGGATCTAGTTCTAACATTTTATATGCGGGGTATAGATATGGGAACGTGAACTACAAATTCAATTTCTTAAATGTCTCACAGTTATCGAAAGCAGTCCAGTTCCAGTCTCAATTTATACAGTCCAGGATTTACACACATACAAAATCGATTTTACACTTATGCCGTACAATTAAATCTAACGCCTTTTAACTACCAAACACCACAGTCAGGCAGCATATTTCAGGATCAAATAGTCGTGGAGTAATTGTATTCCTTTCAAGCTCAAAGTATACAGCAGAGCAGATTCAACGTGTACCTGGTAATTGCAAATAGAAGGGAAAAGATCAGCAGCAGTAACAGTTCTCAACAGCAGACCCAGGAATTAAGTTCAAAATCCAAGTAACAAATCGTCACACAGCAAGTTCAGGAACAGATTCGAAATTCCAAGTGGATAGGACCAAACACAGCAACAATTTCGAGCAGATTGCAACCCAAAACCAACTTGACTACTTCAAAACTCAAACTACAGCAACTCAAATACCCCAACGACTCTCTTTGCATGTTAACTTTCAAATATAGAACAGAACACTGAGAAAAACAGATTGTTTGATCGCTAATGTCAATATATAACAGTATTATTTTGAGGGAATTTAGGCTCCCAGAACTGGATGGAATGCCTTTTTGGGGGGGGGGGGGGTTTAGATGCTGCCCCAAAAACCTCTTTCACAAGGGGACACAGAGTGCCCATTTTTATAGTGAACTTAGGGTCCAATTTCAGATTTTTCATTTCAACCCTAGTCCCTATCTCAATTTCTATTTTTTTAACCCTTGTTTTCTAGCTTTGTTACACATAGTACTACCCTAAGTTTACTAACTGCACTATTAGTCCATCCTAGGAGTTTCTATACCCAATACATTTCCTATTCTGCCCTCACTTCACCTTCAAAAATTACCAAATTTGAATTTAAACTACCCTTTTCCCATGCCTAAACTTACCGTTAGCACCTCTTCTGAAATTACTACCCAAAAACCCAAACAAAAGACCCTGGAAAATCTATTGTTTTGCAAATTATTAACCCTCGACCCAAATCGTCAACTCACAATTAACACATCAGCTTACCAAATCCACCTTAAACTAGTATTGAACTAGAGAAGTTACTGATTATGGGTAAACAAAATTAATCCAGAACTTATCAAAACAAATTAACGAAGAATTAGTCTAGATAATTCACAACTAAAATCAAGAAACTAGGCACAGATTTAGAACAAACAATCGAACTAACACCATAATCCAAACAGAATTGGCGAGATTCAACCACAAAAGATTTGAACTAGAATTAAATTAAGCATCATTCACACAAGACATGATCGAACCAAGGAAGGACTAATTAGATTACTTGAAATAAAACTATACCTAAACAATGACCAAATCGCCAAAACATTTTCATGAGCAAAAACAGTCATTGGATGTTACTTCAACTATAAGAAAAGAAGAAAAACAGAAAACAACAAAAAAAAAACAAAAAAAAAAATGGATGCGGAACTCACCGTATGATTCTAGGGTTTTGCCGCCTCGTCTGACTCAAAGTTGACCAGCTCCGGCCGAAGATTCGATGTCAAGTGGCTATGGGTGAGGATAGAGAAGGCTTGGGCGGTTCTTGTGAGTGTGAATTTGGGTTAATATTGGGACAACTGATTTCGTGCCCGGAAAATTCTAAAACGTTATTCGAGGGTTCGGCGGTTTATAAGGGAAACCAGGGCAGCTTGGAAAAGAGGGGAGCGAGGAGAACGGGTGGTGTATTTTTGGTTGCATTTTGGATGGTAGTGTCATGGCCGGAAATGTTCCGGCGAAGATTCGAAGGGCTGGGCTCTAGGTTTTGAAGGGAGAGCTGTTTTGAGATTCGAGGTGAGGGAGAGAGAGGATCCGGGGTGTTAATTTTGGGGTTCGTTCTGGGCAACGCGCTGGCGGCAGCGATTTCCAGCCGGCGGGTGCATACGGGCGGAGGACGGCGGAGGGAGGCGGGCAGCGGCGGTGGTATGCCATGAGTTTAGGGTCTCTGAGGGATGGGGTGAGAGAGGGGTGACGAGGGGTGGGGGGGTGCGTTTGGACACAGTTATTATATGAAAGTGACCCTAGCTTCCTGGCGTTGATCGTGGAAACCTGACGGCCAGGATGATTAGGGCCAAAACGGCCGTCGTTTGGTGGGTTTAGGGGAGACGGACCGGTCACCTGGGTTGGGGCTGGGTCTTTCAGGGTTATTTCATTTGGGCTTCAGCCATTTGGCCCCCAATGACCAGTCCCAATTAAGATCATTTTTTGTTTTTTTCTTTTCCCTTTTATTTCTTTTATTCTATTTTTGTATATTTTTTATATTTAATTTATTTTTTCTGATTTTATAAAATGCTAAAACAAAGCAAAGACTAATTCACTATTTTAACTCCTATTACTTAAAACTCTATTTAAAGACAAATACAATAATTAGAATGCAAAGAAATTATTTTTCTTTGCAATTTTTCTTTAATTTTATTCTTAAAACTAATTAATACTAAAATTGTGAAATTTAAATCCCTATGCCAATGCATATTTTTGTATTTTTCATGGATTAAAATGCTCAAATTAAAAATGCAACCAATTACCAAAGAATGCCACAAAATTCACAAAAATTTTATAAATATAGGAAATTTGTTTTGTTTGAAAAATATTTGGGAAATTATTGCTATTAGTGCAAAAATCACTGTGCTCACAATGGCTACAAGTAAGTTTCAATCTATCCCTAGCGTAGAATCTATAAAATGAGGGTTAAAAGCCTCAAGTTTCTTGTTTAATTAATCTTTTCCAACCCCAATTAATCTTTCCCAAAATTATTCGAAGTTAATGGGCGAAGTCCTAGGGTGTAGCTAATCCCTTTTAGAAACATTTAAGAACAAGATAATTACAGTAACAATAACTCACTTCATTAAAAGATTAAAAAATCATTCAATACAATAAGCAACAACAAGGGTATTTAAATACACACTTTAATTATGATTATTTCCATGAACAAGATTTCAAGTATTGAATACAATACTACACACTTAGATATGCATACAAAGTAAGAGGAAAATTAAGAAATTGATACAAGGGTTAGAAGAATTCTTAACACAATTCTTCTAAATCTTTTCAAACCCAAGTGTAAAGTGATAAAACCCTAGCTTCCAACCTTGTTCTCTAATCTCTCTTTTTGGGCAAACCTTTACGCAGAGGCAATAAAAATCGGAGAAATGGTAGAGAATGGGCTAAAAACAGGTAGAATTTTGAGCCAGTCAGCCATAAGAGCAACCTCCCAAGCCATCCAAGGCGGGTCTGGAGGAATGGCCAAAGGCAAAAAGAAAGAAGAAACAGTGATGGCAGCATCGGGAGGAAGAAGATACCGGGCTCCTAGACCAGTATTCTCCGAAAGAACCCCTCAACACTATTATCCTCATACTAGTATGGCCTATGCTCCTACACCTTATGCGGTCATGAATGCACAACCCTTCGGCCGACCGCAACCACAACCTAACCGAAATCCACCTCCATTCCAAAGAAATCAACCTCCTTACCAGAACCAATATAATCCCCGACCACCGCAAAATAACTTCCGCCCTCGAGAACCACCCAGACGACCAAATTTTACGCCAATTGGTGAACCTTACTCCAGTTTGTTCCCGAAACTCGTCCAGATGAATTTGCTGCAGCCTATTCCCCAAAACAGGCAGAACCCAGAATCTCCAGCTTATCAACGAGGGGTCCATTGTGCCTACCATTCAGGAGCTGAAGGGCATAGTACTGATAATTGCTGGACATTGAAGAAAGCTGTGCAAGATTTGATTGAACAAGGGAAAATAGTGTTGAGGGATGAAGAAGCCCCGAATGTGACTAATAACCCATTGCCCACTCACAACAACAGGCCGGTAATCGGTATGATTTGTGAAGACAGGGAATTTGATCCGGCTTTGAAAGCCATAGTTGCTATTGCCGATGCAGAAAAGAAGCCCAAGGTACCCCCGAAGCAAGGAAAAGGGGAGAAGAAGAATAAAACTGTCAAAACTGAGCCTGAGAAGAAACCTGAGACAAAAGTAGAAACGGACTCTCCTAAGAACGGAATTCTTTATGTTCCGCGAGGACGCCAAGAAAAACCATTGGTTGTCAGTGTTCCAAGGAAAGCTGAAGTAAAAGGGGAAACACCAATATACGTACCAAAAGGAGCCTATGTGGTACGGGGGACAATTAAACCGCCCCGGCTGAGTGAGCCAGTGGTTATTGGACGCGTACCACAGAAGCCAATGACAGACCCCTCTGCAGTGCCATGGAACTATCAGCAAACAGTGGTCACATACAAGGGCAAAGAAATTTCGGGGGAACTTCCAGGGAAGAACTCTGTGGAGAAATATTCGAATGTACATAAGGTAAACAATGCCGCTCGAAAGCGTTTTCCGTCCAAGAGGCTAGTGAGTGCTGAGGAAGCGGAAGCCTTCTTCCAAAAAATGAAGATGCCTGATTATGAGACAGTGGATCAATTAAGGAAGTACCCTGAACAGGTGTCCCTACTATCATTGGTGACAAAGTCCTCCGAACATCAGAAGATCTTGATGAAAACTTTGAATGAGGTGTACGTGCCAATTGAAACTTCAGTCGAGCAGCTCGAAAGGATGGCAGAAAGGTTCTTCGCCATCAACCAACTCTCTTTTAGTAAAAATGACTTGCCTCCGGAAGGCGCAGCTCATAACAAAGCCTTACATCTGACCGTCAAGTGTGAAGGTTATTATGTCAAGCGAGTCATGGTGGATGGAGGATCGGGAGTTGACATCTGCCCACTCTCCACATTGCAAAGGATGGAAATTGGGACAGGAAGGATTCATCCAAATAATGTTTGTGTGAGAGCGTTTGACGATATTAAGAGGGATACCATCAGTGAAATTGATTTGATATTGACCATAGGACCGGTAGAGTTCGAGGTGACTTTCCAGGTGTTGGACATGGATACATCTTATAACTTTCTTCTGGGAAGGCCCTGGATCCATGCTGCAGGAGCTGTGCCCTCTACCCTCCACCAAATGGTAAAGTTCGAGTATGAAGACCAGGAAATCGTGGTCCACGGAGAAGACGAGCAGTCCATTTATCGTGACCCATCTATCCCATGTTTGGAAGCAAGGGAAGGAAGTGAGCATATTGTTTATCAAGCCTTTGAAATTGTGGTAGCAGATCAGCACGAGGAGGGAAATCCTTGTCCTCAGCCTTTCCTGTCTAATGCTTCAATCATGGTGGCCAGGGAAATGATTAGACACGGTTTCAAGCCAGGAAAAGGGTTGGGAAAAGCTTTACAAGGAATATCTGATCCGGTAACGCTACCCACAGTAGAAAAGTTCTTCGGAATAGGCTTCCACCCTACCCTAGATGATGAGAAATGGGCCGAGGAAAGAAAGAAAGAAGGATGGGTTCTGCCACAACCATTGCCATATCTCTATGATACTTTTGTCAAGACCAAGTATGGCAAAGAAAGGGACGATGAGTTGCTCACAGCTGAAGAAATTGAAGATATATGTGGAGCTATGAGACAAATGCTTTATGAAACCAACATGGTTCAGCCAGGGGAAGGGACTAGCACCGCTGAGATGCTCTATATGGGACCAGATGCTAAACTCCAAAACTGGAAGGCTACACCATTCCCGATTAGGCGGGAGTCCCGGTAGACTAGCCCTGCCACCTTTTCTGCATCCCGAGTTATTTCAGGGTGTAGCTCGGGTGTTTCTTTTTGTTTCTTGTCTTTAAATTCCTGAATGTAAACCCTGTTATCTTTCCAATTCTAAGAAATGAAATCAATATTTCATCGTCCATCATTCTTTTCTTTCTAATTCTGGTTATTTTTCCTTTTTCATTTTTCCTTTTCAGTTATAATAACGCGGCTTTAAATAACGTGACATGCTTGCGGACTCCATGCCCAGACTTAAACACGCTGTCTAATTGTAAAATAATGAATCAAGAACCGGAATACGATGAAGAAGAGGCTTTTAGGGAAATAAATCGAGAATTGGAACAATTTGAGAGCAAACCTAAGCCAAACCTGAATGACACTGAACCGGTTAATTTGGGAATTGCCGAAGAAATAAGGGAAACCAAAATAAGCATTCACACAGATGAGCAAACTCGAGATGCAATAATCCAACTCCTGTTCGAATTTAAAGATGTGTTTGCTTGGTCGTATGACGACATGCCAGGACTGAGTATGGATCTAGTGGTGCACAAATTGCCAATTTACCCCGATTGTCTGCCAGTGCAGCAAAAGCAAAGGAAGTTTAAAACTGATATCAGTGATAAGATCAAAGAAGAAATCACGAAACAGTTGAAGGCAGGGGTAATCCGAGTGGTCCGATATACCACATGGTTAGCCAATGTGGTTCCAGTGCCAAAGAAAGACGGGAAAACCGGGTGTGTGTGGATTACCGAGATCTTAACAGGGCAAGTCCCAAAGACAACTTCCCGTTACCTAACATTCACATCCTTGTTGATAACTGCGCCAAACATGAAATACAGTCCTTTGTGGATTGTTACGCAAGATATCACCAAGTGTTGATGGATGAAGAAGATGCTGAGAAGATAGCTTTCACTACACCCTGGGTACCTACTGTTATTGGGTCATGCCATTCGGACTGAAGAATGCTGGGGCAACTTATATGAGAGCCATGACCACCATTTTCCACGATATGATGCATCAAGAAATAAAGGTGTATGTGGATGATGTAATAATTAAGTTACGAGCTCAGAGTGACCACGTTCGAGATTTGAGAAAGTTCTTCGAACGGTTGCGCAAGTATTACCTGAAGTTGAATCCAGCTAAATGTGCTTTCGGAGTCCCACCAGGCAAGCTACTGGGTTTCATAGTCAGTAGGAGAGGTATTGAGTTAGATCCCACAAAGATAAAGGCTATTCGAGATTTATCTCCTCCAAGAACTAAGAAAGATGTGATGAGCTTATTGGGCAGGTTAAATTATACCAGTCGATTCATCGCTCAACTGACTACCACCTGTGAGCCCATATTCAAACTGTTGAAGAAAGATGCGGCAATCAAATAGACATCCGAATGTCAAGAAGCCTTCGATAAAATCAAGGAATATTTGTCAAATCCTCCAATATTGGTCCCACCGGAGCATGGGCGACCTCTTTTTTTGTATCTGACAGTGTTGGAAAATTCTTTTGGCTGTGTCCTCGGGCAGCATGATATAACTGGGAGAAAAGAGCAAGCAATTTACTATCTGAGCAAGAAGTTCACCAGCTATGAGGCCAAATACACTTTGTTGGAAAGAACATGTTGTGCTCTGACGTGGGTCGCTCAAAAGCTGAGACATTATCTTCAAGCCCATACCACCTATCTAATAACCAGGTTGGATCTTTTGAAATATATATTCCAGAAACCGATGCCCACTGGGAGGCTGGCAAAATGGCAAATCTTGCTCACTGAATTTGACATAGTCTATGTTACTCGCACGGCAATGAAAGCCTAGGCCTTGGCAGATCATTTGGCTGAAAACCCAGTTGACGAGGAATACCAACCGTTAAGCACTTATTTCCCGGATGAGGAGGTAAATTCAGTGGAAGCCATCTTTGAGGACACTCGTGCTTGGAAAATGTTCTTTGATGGAGCAGTAAATGCAAGAGGTGTAGGCATTGGGGCAATCTTGATATCACCCAATGGTCAGCATTACCCAGCAACAGCTAGGCTCCGATTCTTTTGCACAAACAATACGGCTGAGTACGAAGCCTGTATCATGGGCATGAATATGGCAATTGACCAAGATGTTGAAGATTTATTAATCATGGGGGACTCTGATTTGATTATCCGGCAAGCCCAAGGGGAGTGGGAGACTCGAGATGTTAAGCTCATTCCCTATCGACAGCATGTGGAAGATCTCACCAAACGCTTCAAGTCGATAGAGTTCAGGTATATCCCTCGGTGTCATAATGAACTAGCCGATGCACTCGCCACTCTAGCTTCAATGCTGCCTTACCCAGGCAATGCCCATATTGACCCTCTGGAGATTCAAATCAAAGAAAAGCACGGGTATTGTAATGCGGTTGAAGCGGGACCCAGCAGTCAGCCCTGGTATCATGATATCAAGAGATTTCTTAAAACACAGGAATACCCTGAGCAAGCCACCGGAGATCAGAAAAGAACCATTAGACGGCATGCGAGCGGTTTCTTCTTAAGTGGTGATGTTTTGTATAAAAGGACCCCGGAACTCAACCTGCTAAGATGTGTTGACGCCGAGGAAGCTGGAAGAATTATGCATGAAGTGCACGCAGGAGTATGCGGACCTCATATGAATGGTTATGTGCTGGCAAAGAAAATTTTGCGAGCCGGGTATTACTGGATAACTATGGAGAAGGACTGTTTCAGATTTGTTCGAAAGTGCCATCAATGTCAGGTGCACGGTGACTTGATTCATGCACCTTCGACAAAACTCCATCCCATGTCAGCACCTTGGCCGTTTGTTGCTTGGGGCATGGATGTCATTGGGCCGATCGAGCCGAAAGCTTCGAATGGGCATAGATTCATATTGGTGGCAATTGATTATTTCACGAAATGGGTTGAAGCCATCACTCTCAAATCAGTCACCAAGAAAGCTGTGGTAGATTTTGTGCACTCCAATCTCATTTGCCGTTTTGGCATTCCTGCAACTATCATTACCGACAATGCTGCAAACCTAAACAGTCATTTGATGGGAGAAATATGTGAACAATTCAAAATAACGCATAGAAACTCCACTCCTTATCGGCCAAAAGCCAATGGTGCTGTCGAAGCAGCAAATAAGAACATCAAGAAGATTTTGAGAAAGATGATTCAAAGCTCCCGGCAATGGCATGAAAAGCTACCATTCGCATTACTCGGGTATCGTACCACAGTACATACATCAATTGGAGCGACACCGTACTTGTTGGTTTACGGTACTGAAGCAGTCATACCTGCAGAAGTGGAAATTCCTTCACTCCGGATATTCGTTGAGGCAGAGATTGAGGACAGTGAATGGGTTAAAACCCGACTAGAGAAATTGTCATTAATTGATGAAAAATAGATGGCCGCAGTTTGTCACGGGCAGTTGTACCAACAAAGAATAGCCCGTGCCCATAACAAGAAAGTGCGTCCCAGGAATTTTGAAGTGGGACAACTAGTACTCAGACGCATTCTCCCTCATCACCAGGAAGCAAAAGGGATGTTTGCCCCTAATTGGAAAGGTCCATACATAATTCGAAAGATATTTCCAAGAGGAGCACTATATCTGGGAGACATCGAAGGGAATGATCCTGAGACGGCAGTCAATGCAGATGTAGTGAAAAGGTACTATATCTAGACCTCCTGTGGCGATGGCTTTTGTGTAATTGAGATGATGAAGGCTTTCTTTTCTGCTACCCAAACACTATTAATCCTTCGTAAACCCTTTGAGCCGGTTACGCTTCTTTGGCTACCCTCTTTGGAACCCGAAAAAAAAATATGATGAAAAGAGAAAGAAAAAAAAGAAAAAGAAAACAAAAAGAAAACAAAAACCAAAACAAAAGCAAAAACAAAAACAAAATTATTTGTTCTGAACTACGTTTGACTTGATTCCGGAAGGATACGTAGGCAGCCTCTCGCTGAGGTTCAGTCACACCAAAACAAAAATCCCAATTTCCCCAAAAGTTGAAACTGGGGCAGATGATATAATGGTTCAGCCATGAATCCGCCGAAATGGTTCCAAAGTTATAGTTCTGCCCAAAATTCTGTTCACCCAAAAACCTTGTCCAAGTCCTTTCGATCAATTGGCAAAGGCATGGAAGTGAAGAACGTCATTGTCGGAATCTGACACAACGCAAATTGAGAGAAATAAAATGAGAGAGTCTTATCGGTGAAAACCTTCGGGCACCATAAGGCGATGGTGAGAAGAGAAGCTGAAAATAAGAGAGTCCGCTTAGTGAAAACTCGCAAAGAGCACTATCGGGCGACGGTGAGAAGAGAAATGAGAGAGGTCGATTGGCGAAAACCCGCAAAGGGTGCTGTCAGCCGAAAAGAAGACATCTCATCACTAAAAGAGTCCTGGCAAGGTTCCTTGGTTTTGAAATGCAGATCAATGGGTTCACGAGAAGTTGGAAAGTTTGTGTGGGTCGGGCGTCCAGGCCAAGAAGCATGTCATGTTCATTTGAAGCCAGCATCCACCCCAGATAAGTCCTTCTCTTTCCCCGAAAGGGATGCTTCTCTTTAAACTTATATGCTTGCCTTTTGCATACTTTTTCTTTGAATCCCTTTCGGTTTAACTCTGATTCCGTAACTAGTACAAAGAAAAGGTGGCAGGACCGGCTTCACAGGGCTCCGCCTGGTCAGAGGCGAAGAAAATACCCAGCCTCAGCGAGTGCGCCAGGCCAATCTAGACTGACCATAGTGGTTGATGCTTTCAAAGCAAGAACATTGGAAAAGAAAGGAAGTCAAAGGCAAAGGTCCCAAGGGCAGAATAAAGTGAAAAGGCTAGAGCCCACACGGGCGAGTCATCATGAAGTCCTAAGGCTGAACCCGGTCGGTTTGAAAAGAGATTCACCTTCAAGGCAAACGAGCAGCAAAGTTCTCAACGGAAATGGGGCCGGGATCAGGCAATTGAGATAATCAAGGCCACAAAACCAACCACCGTTTCAAACTAACAAATTGTTCTTTGTTGAAAACAGGTCTAACCGGTTTTTTGGCCGGGAGATCCTCGGTTTTTGGCCGGGATATTTAAGGAATAGGATCCTATGCCACCATGATTTGTTTTTCTTTTGGGATTTTCATTTTTTATTTCTTTTTCTTTGTCATTGTTGGAATCTGACACAATGCAAATTGAGAGAAATAAAATAAGAGAGTCTTATCGGTAAAAACCTTCGGGCACCATAAGGCGGATTCATGGCCGAACCATTATATCATCTGCCCCAGTTTCAACTTTTGGGGAAATTGGAATTTTTGTTTTGGTGTGACTGAACCCCAGAGAGAGACTGCCTACGTACCCTTTCGGGATCAAGTCAAACGTAGTTCAGGCAATACATTTTTGTTTTTGTTTTTGTTTTGTTTTTCTTTTCTTTTCTTTTTCCTTTCATCATTTTTTTTTATTATTGATTTTTGATTGGTTAATGCAAGCGTTAGTTCTTTTTTTTTTTTTTTGATAATTCACTTTTATTATTAGCTGATAATTGGATAGTAGTGTGATTTGGATTAATTTTAAGTCTCAATTAGCATTAACTGGATTCAATTTTGGAATTTTTGGAATCACTTTGGTTGTAGCCGAACCTATCAGTCCCTGTGAGTAGTTAACCGTAGTTATTTGACCAGTTAAGAGGGGCTGAGGTCAATTAGTATAGGTTAGTAATTTCAGCATAAATAAAAGGGTAACATAGGTATTTGAGGTTAGAGAATCTTTAACAACAGAATTGGGAAGCTTCTAGTAGGAGGTCTTAGTGCAATTTCGTATTTTTAATTGTTTAGCTTGGGTAACAAGTTAGTCCCTTAAGGACTTTTAAGCTAAAAAGCTAAAAATAAAGAGGGGGTTGGGTGTAAAAAATAAAAGTTGAAGTTTCCTATAAAGGCATTGTTACTTGAGGTGCAAGGGAGAGGTTTTTGGAAGAGCTAAAAGGTAGAGAAATATAGGCAGCTGAAACTTCAAAAAATTCACTGTTCTATTGAGAAAAATCCTTAGAAATTCCTGCGATATTCATTCTGAAACAATTCCTGAGCAACTGAAGGTTTAAAATGAGCTGAATCAGTTGGTGTTCAAGTGTTTTTTTTTGGTTCATTTCTGGTTCGACTTTGATTGCTGGGCTTTATTGAATGTTGTTGCTGCTTCAAAATTGTTTCCAAGTTGATCATTCCTTATTTATTCCTGGGCTGAAGTTGTGTTTAGTTAGCTGACCTTGTTGCTGAAACACCTGCTGCTACTGCTTTACTTGGCTGATCCTTACCCCTTCTTCCTTTTTGTTCAATTTCCAGGTACATGTTCTGAATCTATCATGATGTAGCTCTCAAGTTGGGAATAAAAAATAAAAGCCATGCTGATTTCTTCTATTTTTATGTGTTCATTCGATTCAACATAGTTCACTTAGCCTCATTGATTAGATAAATCTTCATGTTTTGTAATTAACTAGAGACTGCTTGAACTCATGAGATACATTTGGATCTGCTGGTTATGTTAGCTGTAGTGTAGGTTAATTTAGCAATCTATATTAGCTGAATACAGGGTTTGGTTCTAGTGCATGAATGGTGTATCGTTTTTTTTGGTAGTTTATTTTATGTAGCGTTTGAATTCGACGCATGAAGTTCAGTATATTTTGGTTTTGGCTGTTCCATGTTTAGATATGCTAATAAAAGGAATGCAGTTCTGCTTTGGGTTTTAATCTGTGGTCCTGTGATTAGAAAATTACATTAAGTGATAGGTTGATTCAGGTCTACTTGTTAGAATTCTGATAATATTGAAGCATGCCTATTTCAATTCAAATTTATTGATTAGTTGGTAGGTTCTTATTTACCATGAATAGGGTAGTCAAATAAGGATATCTCTGTGTGGAGCTTAATGCTTCCAACATTCAAAGGATCTTGTGGTGCCTGAGACTCGAACTCGAGTCAAATTATCTGGTTGCCATGGCATTAGTTTTCTGAGCTTGCCTCACTTTAGGTATATATTTGGTGTTGCAGGGATTCGACATTGAATCCCTCACTCAAGAGTAATAATAGCATATCTGCAGGAACGTGGGCTTATTCTTAGGCCCAATTGGAACAATTGTCTTCAAAGATACCTAATTTGTTCGCATTGGGCTGTTAGCACGTTACTGATAGGCTGTCCTTTTGTGCATCTGCTTTCTTTTGAGGGTATTTCTTAGTCACATTTTGGGCCTTCCATGATAGACAGAATATTTAAGCTAAGGGGATTTTCCTCTTGTTTGGATGTGGACTTGAGTTTGAGGGCCCGGGTTCTTTAATTATTAACTAGGCCCTGTTAGAGACAAATTAAATAGAAAATCGTAGTTCGCTTTAGGTTGGCCTTAAAATAATAAAATGAGACGAGCCTCGCCAAATAAAAATGCATAAATTGCGGGGCCCTCGTTAAACGCTTTATTAAAATATTTTAGAAATTCGGGACATGCCATTTAGCGAATTTTCATGGCTTCCCGCAAAATTAATAAGACGCTAGCCACTTTAGACGCGCTTTTAATAATATTACTTTCCTAAACTCGGGTGTGCATTTCATGCAACTCAAATCCAAATCCCAAAACGTTGAATAAGAGGTGTTGAGGATCCGGGTGCATTTCACGTGACGTAATCCAAAAACACGCTCTTAAACGGCGTTCACTTTCATAAAAACTAATTAAAAGCGGTTAAACAAATTTATAAAATTGCACTATAGGTTTGAACATGTATAAAAAATTAGATTTCAGCCATTTATAATAATTTAAGCGACCGTGCTAGAACCACGGGATTCGGGGGTGCCTAACACCTTCCCTCGGGTCAACAGAATTCCTTATTCAGAATTTCTGGTTCGCAGACTCCAATTGGGAAGTCGAAATTTTCCTCGATTTGGGATTCAAATTAAACCGGTGACTTGGGACACCAAAAGCCAATCATATCCCAAGTGGCGACTCTAAATTAAATAAATAATCCCATTTCGAATAATGTCACTTAAAATGGAAAAACTCCCTTATACATTATCCTTCGGGGTAGGTGTGTAAAAAAAGAGGTGTGACAATGACAACCTTCTTAAGGGTTTGAGTCTGTTTTTCTTTTTGCTTTTTAGTAGTTAGTTGGTAAGGGTGCCTCAAGCAAAGCTTCACTTGGGCCTAACACATTTGTCTTTGATCCCATGGTCAAAAACAAATTGTTGTGTGTAGGATGGTGAAAGTTGTGACCTTGAGACTCTTGTGTTGGCCGATAATCATCAAGTGGTTTTTCGGGACCATTGTGTGCTCAAATCTTATCTAAGGTTGTTGTGGGCCCCCGACTACGTGTCTTAAGAAATCCCAAAGCTTGTGTGGTGAGAATTTGAATTGTAAGTCCAAGTCCCGAGCCATTGGTCTAGAACTTGCCTGAATGTTTGTCTATGCGAAATCCTAAGTGGAATTTGACTTGAGACGTGATTATAGGCTCTCCTTGATCCGAATAATATCTTGAACACTTCCATAGCCTACCAATAATAAAATCCTTAGTCAGCCCTTTTGAGCCTTAGACCTTTTCCTTTCAAGAACCACGCTACAAGCCTTTACCCGTTCTAAAGATACCCTCTCTTGGCACCCGATCTTTCCTTAGCACATGGAAAAAGTATAAGTTTGGGGGGAGAGACGAGGATTGAAACAAAGTGGTAAAAGGTACAAAATGAAGAAAAGGACAGGCAATGAAAAAGAAAGAAAATCAAAAAAAAATGTTCAATGTAGAAAAGAATGAAGGGATTCAATAAAAGCAAAGAATGAAAGGTGTGGAAAGCTTAGAAAGGAGAAAAGATTTGAAATGTACAAGAAAGAGTGACAATGTGTCTCTCTAACCCCATAGAAAGAAGTGAAATGACTTAAAAAGTCAAGTGAATGTGTGCCAAAATGAAGCAAAAGATGTGCTAAAAGGAAGATGGAACCTACTTAGACCAAACATTTCCTACCCTACACCAAAAGCCTTCACTATGTCTCCATAAAAGCCCTATATGATCTTGAGTTGAATGAAGCTTTCATTAGCGGTGACTCACATAAGGGGCAAGCATATGGTACCTAGTGCCGGACTTTTGACTTTTCCTTGAGAGAGATGAGTGTATTTCCATTAACCTTGTTCTGAGTGATACTATCCTAAAGGTGAGGTTGCTTAGGGAGAGTCGAGGATGTGTGAGTTTGGGTTCCACAATGACCGAAGTAATAGAAAGAGTTCCTTTGATGTGTTGAGTCAACTCTTGATGCTCTTGTGTCACATTAGATCCATGGTGTTTAAAAAGGTGGATGTTGTTAATGATTCATTTGAATTAAGGGCAATTGTTAGTCCCAATTGATGCTAGTTGAGGTCACTTTAGGTCAGCCGAATTTTCTTGGATTTACTCTTAAGGGATGGGTCTTATTTTGGTTGCTTGAGGACAAGCAAAAGCTTAAGTTTGGGAGAGTTGACAACTAGGGATTATGATGCATTTTACATTCCTTCTTACTCGAGTTTTGATTAGAAATGTGTACAAAATAGTCCCAAAGGCTTACGTGTTGTACTTGATTGCAGGGTTTGATCAACAAGGTGACAATTCGTCAAAACCAACTCAAAAAGGAGTGAAACATGCACAAGTACCAAGAACAAGTCCAAGCTCAGTAAAACAGGACCAATGCGGACACACTCCATTCTGTGCGGTCCGCAAAGGAGAGGTTCAGGAGTACTCATCTCAGGCAGCAAAGCAATGCGGCCGCACTCCATTCTGTACGGTCCGCAATGAAGAGATTCAGAGAGTTCTCAATTTCAGACAGCCAAGTGATGCGATCGCACTCCATTCTGTGCGGTCCGCATTGACCTCATTGTGGTCACACTCGGTTCTGTGCGGTCCGCAAAGCTCAACTTCAGAGAGTTGTCAAGATAGAGAATTATTGCCAATGCGGTCCGCGTTCCATTTTGTACGGACCGCAACATGAGCCACCGCAGCCGCGGTGCATTTTGTGCGGTCCGCGGTGGCCATGTTCAGAGAGCAGGAATTTCAGCTAAGAGCCTTAGTGCGGCCGCACTTGATTTTGTGCGGTCCGCACTAGCCCCGCAGGGGTATTTTTGTCCAGAATTTTTGGCCTAGTATAAATAGTTTCTTTTCCCATTTTTAGGTTATCAGTTAGATTCTACAGCTGAGTTGCGCTCGTGAATAGTGTTCTTTTGCCATTTGGAGTTGTTTTACACGAGTTTTACCATTGAATCTTCAAGTTTTAATTAGTAATTTAATATTATGGGTTTATCTTCATCTATTTCTTTGTTTTCCTCTATTATCATGAGTAGCTAAACCCATCATCTAGGGTTGTAGCTCAACCCTAGTGTGGGTAATTGATGGGTCTTGTGTTTAAGGTTTGAATGTCTATGGGTGTTTGATATTTAGACTAATTTATGGTTTTATTGTTGAATTAGTGGTTGCAAACACTAGTTTATGCTTAGTTGACTTGGGTTCTTCTTGACAAAGAGAGCCTAAGTCTATAATATTAGTCCAACAAGGAATTGGGGCGTACTCAAGAGAATTGATAGCCCCAATTAAAGGGTTAGACCGAGAGATCGTAATACCCAACTTGAACCTAGATTGCTTGCACAAATGATCATACCCAATTGATCTTGAAAAAGTCAATTAGGGCAAAACCACTCGAACTACCGAGAGGTATAGAGTGAGTAGAATCGTGCAATGGTTATATCGTAATCCCCAAATATGACAACCTAGCCTTAGACACGAGAACCCGTCAAGTGTCCACCTAGGTGAAAGTCACTCCCCTAGTGCCTTTTAACTAATTCGACAATCTTCAATAGTCTCCTCTTAGCTTAACTTAGCTTAATTTAGCATCTTAGTAGTATAAATTTAGAAGTAATATCAAAACCAAAATTGTTTAGAAGTGCAATTAGGAACAATTACGCAATTCTAACTTAGATAGAAACTTAGTTCCAATCTCTAGCTCCCTGTGGAAATCGATCCCGACCTTCTCGGGTAAAAGCTGCTTCGACCTCTCTTGCTACTTTATAGTAGTACAGGGTTGGCCTTGATCAGAGTGCGGCCGCACTCTTGCTTCTGCGGTCGCACAATTATAGTGCGGTCCGCACTTCTTGACCTTGGGCTTTGGCAATGTGGGACTTCTACGGGCCGCACATTTCTGAGTGCGGCCGCGCTCTGTATTATGCGGCCGCACAAATCTATTGCGGTCCGCCTTTCTTCTTGACCTTAAAGTCCCATCTCTCTGAACTTTATCTTCTGCGGCCGCACCAAAATTGTGCAGTCCACACTTTGTAGAGCATTTCTTGTCAGAGGCTTCCTTCATGATCTGCGGTCGCACTCAATATTGTGCGGTCCGCACGGTGCCCTTTTAGCCTGGTTTTTGTCCTTATCCAAAATTACTCCTTCTTGAGTTGATTTTCATCTCTTTAGCTCATATTCTAGCACTCCTGCAAACAAGCACATTTCGTTAGTTTTCGGGAATACCTTTAAGCAATTTTGAGCTAAAACGAAAGTAAAAGAGTGCAAATAAGTAGTCAAAATCTCTACTTATCAACTCCCCCAAACTTAAGCTTTTGTTTGTCCTCAAGTAAATAAGGTAATTCCCACCTCCACAAGACAAGGACTATTTTACCTGGCCTAAGGTGAATCAATCACACATCTATTGGGACCAACAATTATCCACAACACGTTTGAATTGTCAACAGTATAATGATTTGACTTTTTGAGTACAATAGTTCTAATGTGACACTAGATCATCCAGAGTTGACTTTATTCATCAAGGAAGCTCGCTCTTTCATGTAGGTCATTGTGGATCCCAAACTCCTCCTCCTCTACTCTCCGTTAGCATATCTCACTTTCGAATATATCACTCAATTCAAGGATTGTGAAAAGTTCGCTCATCTCTCTCAAAAGAATGTCACCAGTACGGCTTTAAGTACCATATGCTTGCCTCTCATGTAAATCACCACTAATGTAAGCTCACTCAACTTGAAATCATGTAGCACTTTTTTGGGATGTAATTAAGGCTTTTCGGATCAAGGTAGGACTTGATGGAATGGTTCATCTTTCCTTAAGCACTCCATTTTCTCTTTTTGGCTCATACTTTGTTGACTCTTTGAGTCAATTTCTTTTTCCTCGGGGGAACTAGAGAGACGTAAAGTCACTCTTTCTTGGTCATGACATTCATTTTTTTCTCCATTTCTTTTTGTTACATGCCTCTCATCCTTGTTTTTCTTTGACTGCCTTCAACTATTTGCTTTATTCACTTTCTTTTTGGCATTTTTCTTTTTGTTCTTTCTTTTCTTTGCCTTCCTTTTTCTTCCTTTCTTTCTCTTCTTTGTACCTTTATATCACTTTCAAACTCCTCGTCTCTCCCCTAAGCTTATGTTGTTGCCAATCTTTTCTCAAGAATGCTAAGGCAAGATCGGGTGCCAAGAGAGGGTCATTACAAAATGGATAAAGGCTTGTAACGTGGTTATTAAAAGAAAAAGGGCTTAGGCTCAAATGGGTTGACTAGGGGTATCACATTGGTAGGCTATGGAAGATTTTCAAATTTTAAATGGATCAAGGAGAGCCTACAATATTTTCTCAAGCCAAGCTACACTTAGAATTTCGCCTAGAAAAATATTCGGGGCAAGTTCTAGACTATTAGCACGGGTACTTGGACTTGCAATTCAATATCTCACCTCTCACATTGTTGGATTGCTAAAGAGAATGGAGTTGAGGGCCCACAACAACCCTAGTTAAGATTGAGAATCACAAATAGCTCGACTGAACCACTCAATGACTGTTTAAGTCAACATAAGAGTCAAAAGGTCACAACTAAAGCTATTTTCTACCAACAACTTGTTTTTAACCATAAGGCCATAAGTAAATGTGTTGGTACCAAGTGAAGCATGCTTGAGACCCTTTTATTCATTACTACTATTTTTGCCTAAACATAGAAGAAAAAGGACTCAATCCCTTAATAAGCTTTTTACGCCATCCATTGTTGGGAAGAGCCACCCGGTTCATACGAAATCCACCTTTGGAAAGAACCGTGGCGTTCAGAAAATCAAAGGCTTATTGTTCACTCCAACGTTAAAAGAATAACAAATCAAAAAGAAGCTACTAAAGTAAATAAGAAGTTATACTACTAAGGAAAACAAACTAAAGAAGCTAATGAAGTAAACTACGGAAAGTAAGACAAATGAATACACAAACCAAAAGGAAATGAATACATACATAAGGGAAATGAATATATACATCAAATGAGAGGGAAGAATATATACATAACCAAAGAGAAAATAAAAATAAAAGGAAAAAGAATATAAGAGTTATTACAGGCCAATATCAATGTCAAATCAATCAAAATAGACCACCTCCCTGAATAAAATAAGCATCGTCCCAATGCTCAACAAAAATAAGAACAAGGAAAGGTAGAGAGTTAAGACCACTCCCTATGTGGTCTCAGTCTACAAGGCATCCTCAGCACCCTCGGGCTCTCTAACTGTATCTCATCATCACCTGGCTGAGGGACAACAGGGTTGGTGAGCATTTGGATCATCTCCTCAGCTGTGTGGATAGTGACGTCCGGCTCCTCAGACTGGCCGACTGTTGCCTCTGATGCCTCGGGTACTGCTAGTGCTGCATGTGCTGCTAGTACTGCTAGCTCCATAAGCAAGTCAAGTGGTAGATCTCCTGCGGATGTTATCTTGGTAATCTCTTTTCTCAACCTACCCACTGACTTCTTCGACGCTTGAGACTTCCGCATCTTCTTCGCTTGCTTTCCCAACTCCTCAATGACTTCCCCATGCGCCACCTGAGTCTCCATAATGGTCTTATGATTTTCTAAGATCTTTGACAATGTTTCCTCTACTGACGGAGGTACCTGAGGTGCTACTGGAGTAGCGGACTGTGCTGCAACAACACTGGATATGTCAGACAGCTTTGAAGTAGCTGCCTACATCCAGTTGTTGAGACCGCCAATGTCTGGGAGACTCGTAGCGCAGTCTGTGGATAAGTGGATGAGGCTGGCACTGATAATGAAACTGATGGTCTAGAAGAAGAACGTGGTGGCATGTCTGTTATCTCGGTGGAAGGACCAGCTACTGTGGAAGGCATGGTATCTGTGGAAGGCTCAGCAGTTGAATCAGTAACTACTACCGTTGGCTCTTTAGACTGGCCAGTGGAGGTAGTTGCCTTACCCTTGAACTTCGGGTTGTCAGCACCCTACAGGTGGTACCATGAGAAAGGCTTCTTGGCCTTCACTGTTGTATCAATTGTCCTCGGATCCACCTTTTGATCATTGAAATACTCTGTGAGGAAGTTAGGGTATGGGTATGATCTTTCACCTTTCTGTACAGCTAATGATATGTTGGTTGACATTATGGAACCAACATTAATCGGGTACCCAACAATAATAGAATCCACTAGAACTGCTTTGGGATGTTCTCATTTAAGCATAGATCAATACGGCTGCATACGAATGTCTGCCACCCTTTGGCTTAAAAATTTAAGGTGGCCCAGACTATGGGAACCCCTATTGTGAGCCACAGGGGTGGTGGTCCTCGAGTAGCCAAAATCTCAGCTAACCACGGGTAAGCTGCATCACCCATAGCAAGCTTTTCCAAATATTGGACTGCCTCTACTTCTTCAAATCCCACATAAGACTTCAAGGCGTAGGAGTCGAATCGGATTTTTAGATGTCACACCTTTGTTATCTTGGTACCCTTTTTTATGTGAGCCACATTGGCATAAATTCTTTAACCAAGTGATCATTTGCGTCGATGACACTTTGGGTGAACCATTTCCATCCCTTTTGTTCCCATAACTGCCTAAGGACATTTGGATTATGAATGTTCAATTCATTAGGAACAGTCGCTCAAGTGTGAGCGATCTCTGGGGCCACCACTCTCTGAATCTGGTAAAGGCAATCAGGCTCACAAATCGATCCTCCCATAACTCCTCCTTCTTAGACCTCTCTAGACCTCCCACTCTAGTGTCACCCCCTCTACCATCATCCGGAACATCATCATCATCATCGACATTGATTGGTGCAGCCGGGGCATGTGAGAAAGAGGGCTCAGAATCTTGGCTACCCTCTTCCGAACCCTCAAAAGAACTAGCAGCGGAAGAGGATTCATCTCTCAAGTGGAATTTACCCGGGACTTGTTCGGGTTGAGATTGGGTATCAGGCATTGCTTGCACAGAGTTACCCTCAGAAGCTTCCCTTGACGAGAGATTCTCACTGGACTCGGAGGGTTCAGGAACTCTGTTGGCGGTTGCTTTCTTGCTTATGGCTCTCTGTATGGCTAGTGGTAGGTTATTTTTTCCTCGACCTCGACCTAGGAGGGTTCGACCCTCCCTTTTGATGTATCGCCTCTACCACATGATCTAACCATTGTCTGAAATTCATAGCAATAAGAATCAGTTAGAGCTCAGAAAAGTGTAAACAGATGCATGACAATTGCAGGAATCAGACTACAGAAGAGGCAGTTCGGACGGTACAAAAGTGAGTGCGGCCGCAGACTGCCAAGTGCAGACCGCACAATTTCACAGTGCGGCCACCCAGCTTGTTGTGCGGACCGCACAATTTTGAGTGCGAACGCATAATCCCAGGTTCAAACTACTGGGTCTTTGATCATTCAACAGTGTGGACCACATAATTTCACTGCGGTCCGTATAATTTCACTGCGGACCGCATAATTTTGAGTGTGGTCCGCATAATTCATGCACATATATGCCCTAAGTTAGAGAACTACGGAGCGCACAAAAGTGTGTGTGGCTGCACAATTTGAATTTTACACGGCAGTACTTTAGGGTTCATGCAATTTTAAATAAATTAAACATAGTGTGCACAAATTGACAAGATTAGTGGTCTACCCACTCCCTAAAGAACATATACGAAGATGCCCACATGATTTTGAAGCACATATTATGCACATTTGACATTTTTAGGCCTAAAAATAACGAAACTAATAAAAAAACAACAATTAAGAAAAATGAAAAAAATCTAACATGGATTGAACATACCAGTAATGAATGATGCAGGTGAGAATCTAACTTGATAAAATGAGGGAAAATGTAGAACTAATGGGATATGCATTGTGTTTGCATAGGGTTCCGGAATTCAGAGAGTGTAAAGTGTGAATAGTAAATGGAGGTCCTATTTATAGGTTGGCCCAGTCGATCAAAAATGAAGCTGAGTGCGGCCGCAAAAATTTGAGTGCGGTTCGCACTCTTTACCTAAACATTTGAAGAAGTTCTGCGGTCCGCACAAAAGTGAGTGCGGCCGAAGAATTTATACGGACCGCACAATTTTGTGTGAGGCCGCAAATTGTTAATGAAATTTGACAGGCCAATCTTCAGAGAGCATGCACGTTTGGTCTTCCAGTTGTGCGACCGCACACAAAATTGTGCGGCCGCAAAGTGATAACTAGGGATTCTAGCCTATCTTATACTCCTTTTTGCTTAGGTTTTGGATCAAAAATATGTAAAAGTATTCCCGAAAATTAACTTATTGTTCTTGTTTGCAGTGTTTAGTCAAAATGAAGCAAGAAAGTCATAACCAGCTCATAAAGGAGTAACACCTGCACAAGTTCAATGCTGAGATAAAAGCGCTAATAGCAGAGGAAAAGAGCAGCCGCGGAAGGTCCACCGTTGGGGCGGCCACAATTATGCGGAAATGAGATTCAGAGAGGCATTTTGTGGTACAACAGATACCGCTGACCGCGGGGAAATAGCACGGCAGCGGAATAATTGGCGCGGCCGCAGTGATAATTCCGCTGAGGGCAAAATAAGAGATTCAAAGGCCTGGAATTTTGAGCTCGAATGAAGAGCGCGGTCCACGAACAGATTATGCAGCTGTGGTTGAAGACAACGCTGAGGCGGCCTCTTTTACGCTGTCCGCAGAACCTAGCCCAGTCCTAGTCCAAAGTTGAAGAAACGTGGTCCGCGCTTGCTTTTGCACGGCCGCAAAAGTTCAAGCGCTGAGGCGCTCAGTATTCTGCTGACAGCAAAACCTCTATAGGGGTATTTTTGTCCAGGAATTTTAGCTGTGTATAAATAGTTCTTTTTTCAGCTTTTTTTAGGAGCACGTGAACAGCCGTATTTTACTTCTTAGAGTAATTTTAGAGCATCTTTAGCAATCAATCTTAGATTTTACTTTTGTAATTACTTTTACGGCTTATATTTCATCTCCATCTTTGATTTCTACCTTGATTATGAGTAGCTAAACCCATTATCTAGGGTTGTGACCCAACCCTAGTGTGGGTATTTAATGGGTCTTCAATTTTAGGGCTTAATTGTTTATGGGTTAATGATATTTAGCTTGAATCGTGCTTTAATTGATGAATTGGTGGTTGTACAAGAGGGGGGGTGAATTGTAGCCTTTTTAAATTTCTAGTCGACTGCTCTTCAGACCTAGTCGACTTATGCGGAGACAGCCTGCACGGAAGTGTTAGTCCTTTTGATTTAAACAAGTGTTAATCACAATAAAACAGTAAAGGAACAGAATATAATATAAGAGCGATAAAGCAAATAACACCAGGAATTTTATACTGGTTCGGAACCAATGTGGTATCCTAATCCAGTCTCCTTGGGTTGCAAGGATGTTATCTCTTGAGCTCTTTGTAATTTGTGTTGAGTACAGCTTGTGTGATTTTCAACGTTCACCACCAACGTTTACAGGGTTGGTTTTCACTCGCTCACCAACAACGACTCTTTGGTTTTCACTCGCTCACCAAAGAAACGAACAATGACACAACCTCTCTGAACACACTGCCTTTCCAATTTTTCTATCTCTCTTCTCTCTTTTGTGTACACAGTAAATCTACTAAAGCGAATTACAATGCTTGTTAAGAGTAGAATAAAGAACTTGTAGTTGGATAGACAATTTGTATAGAAGGCTGCGTACTTCTTAACTGGAGCATTCTGGTATTTATAGATATGCCTGGAACTAGCCGTTACTAATGATTTCTTGATTTTTGGCTTTGTCCCTTCTTCAGAAATATTACTGTCAGGATATATTTTTCCTCAAGTAATGAGATCAATGGATTCTCTTTGAATTTGGACAGCCTTTTCTTTCCTTTTGAACTCTGACTGAATCTTCCCTTTCTAACATTGAGATATACTATGAATTTGGTCCTTCCTTGACAGCTCCGTATGAATCTGGACGATTGTCGAGTCGTCTTTCAAGCCCATTGAGTTTCTTTCCTTGGTCTTCTACCGGATTATATGGCACAAGAGAATTCCTTGATTTTAACAAATTTGTTCCTTATATGAAGAGAGTCATGCATCCTGATATCTTCCTTCGATGGAAAAGTTTTCCATATCTCCTTTCACGTAATGGAATATTTGACCACTTTATATGGATGTGATTCCATATATTGTGTTGTTCCTTATATTCTGAATGGACTTTTCCTTTTGAAGCATAAGTAATTAAGTGCTCGATCTGTTGATTGTAATAAGGAAAGGTAGTAAGTAATTTCACCTTCTTTCTTTAATCCTTTTTATAACTTTGGACCTTATGCCTTCCAAATCTCCAGTGCATAATTACGTTTCTTTGCTTAAAGATTCTTCTTCAAAATATTCCTCGGTTTCCTCCAATAAGTCATGATGATTAAATCAAAATCCCATGATTTACTTTTTCATGATTGTAGTAATTCTTGATTGACTCCATAACCCATGCTTCTTTCCACAAGAACAGTACTTTCCATCTCATACGTAGTAAATAGGCTTCTTTGTGCAGCATTCCTTAAATGCAAGATTTGGCCAATTCCTTGTAGTACTTGACATGATATCTCTTTTCATAATATAGAATATACTATACCCATAATATATTCCATAAAAATATATCCTTCCTTGGCCTTGTAGTATCTCTTCCATATAGTATTTTCCTTCCACAAAATAACAAATCTTCTGCATGATTTTAGCAACTTTCCTTTCAAGATGTTGAAGAACTTACCATTCATAATTTCCATAGATTCTTCTTCTGATATTGTAGTAAGCCATTCAATATTTGAATTTTCACTTTCAAATATTTATCCTACTATAACGCTTGGAGATTAAATCTCTGAAAGTAATCTTCCTTGATAATTCTTCACATGATATTCTCTTTCCCATATTTGTTTGATCTTTACTAGCATCTTCTTTCTTGAATAAACTTGTACAAAATTAAGATTGCCACAAGTAAATGTTCTTTGATTTATATTGGTTTGTTATCATCAAAATTAATACGTGAAACCTTGAAGCTAACAATCTCCCCCTTTTTGATGATGGCAAACCATTGAGTACAAAATAAGAAATTATAATCAAGGACTTAATTACAGGCAGTGATAAGCTATAAGCTAGATAAACTGGTTACTTCCCTGAAGTCTTCTTCTCGAAATGCATGTAGTACATCAATTATGAACTCCCCCTCACTCTATGCATTCCTCAATTATGCTCCCCCTGTCTCCATACATTCTACCTAAATTTTCGAGCTTTTGTACACATTATTTTCTCCCCCTTTTGTCATCATCAAAAGGGTGGAATAGAATATAAATTACTAGAACCAATAATAAAGCATACGCTCAATTTGTTTGAACAAAAAACTCTATATTCCAAGAATATCTCAATCCATCATCCAGCAAAACCAACGACATGTATAATAAACACTAAGCAATCAATACCAAATGTTTGATTCAGTTGGAAAAACTTTGAGTAACCAAATCATTGCTGACCATACGAAACACGAGAAATTGTAGTTTATTTTAGATCAACCAAAAACAATTTCAAATATTTGAAGAGAATTATTCGACTTCTAAAAGCATAGAGTAGGACGACACAATTTTGAATCTATTTAAAAATAGTTCTAATAGAATCGAACTGTAGACATGCTATCATAAACTTGAAATCACACTAATAATAAACATAAAAGAGATAACAAGATAACAAATCATTTTTACCAAAAAGGATACACTAGGATATCATTTCCATACCACCTTCTTTCGTAAATGTGAGGAAATATCTGCAAGATGATGGTCAATGTCCTCCAAACAGATTTTCAAAATACTTTCTGTCACAAGCAATGTAATGACACATGTTTTGCCTTGTGCTCTATTTTTGTCTTTTTCATGAGAATTAAAAAAATCTCTATGCCATTTTTTCTATTTCAGTCCACTTTGTTGCCTGCATCTGAAAATATCCTACTAGATCAAAGCAATTAGTTCTTGCATATATTAATCTATAATTTAGAATCAACCAAAGATCTTTTGTGGAACTACAAGAAGATATTATGGGATCAGGTATACCAAAATATTTGTCATAAAAATGCAATAGAGAGCCGGTCATACCTTGGTACTTTAATCGATCGTTGGACTTACTAATTTTCTCCTTGCTTCGCATTATTTGGAATGTGAAGATAAGGTACATTCTCCATTATACTCATTTCCAACTCGACCATCTACCAAAGGCTTAAAAATGCTTGACATACTTTCGGTTAGTATTACAAAACAAAAATATGCTCTTGTAAATACATCTTTGGAAAGAATAATCATCAGATGATAAACATGAATTTGTTTCAAATGGTAACTAGTCTTAGTCACATGAATGTGATTCAAAAAAAACTTTCAATTCCAGAGAGAGGCTAGAGAATAATGTTATGCAGTTTTCAAACCATTTAAAAAGTATTTCAACATCCATACAAAAATACTTTACAAACTTTGTAATAAGCACATGAAGAATGATATTCTAACAAAACTCTCAAGGAAGAAATAGACCTTCTTGTTGTGAAGCCTTGGGCTACACATAATTTTTACACCCTTACCAATCTTATCCGACTTTAGATATCCATGATTGCAGCTCATTTGCTTGGTACTGGATTTTCATACTGTTGATTCTTTCAGCTTCGCTCAACAAATCTTGTATTACTAGAATCCAGCATTCATCGTTTAATGCTTCTTCATGACTGTCTAGTTCAACTAGTATAGATGTGTCACTAGCAATTTATTTCAAGCTATCCACTGTAATCTCCATCCTTATTCACAAATTGCTTAGAAAAATATTAGTATAAAGAAAAACGCGCATGATGAGATTTCGCTACAACTAATGAATAAGAAATATGTCAAGAGTCTTACCAAGACAGTTGCAACCAAAGGAAATAAGATAACCAAAAATTGATTTTTCTTCCTTCCCATAGACAGAATTTCATTCAAAATAAGATCCAATGAAAATTATTAAAGCGCATATAAGCCAATGATGACAATTTATGCAAGAATGATGCTTTCTTTTCAAGTCTGCTTTTAACTGAGGCGCCAAACTAAAAATGTGAGAGATCATGTTTGTTGCAAGGAAATGTCAAACAAATACTATTAAAACTCACATCGATGATCACTGCAAATGCGTCATTTACTAGAAAAATAGCCTATGCAAAAGTAAGGATAATCATCAATATATATATATATATATATATATATATATATATACCTTCCAAGCTTTTGAGTCTTAGGAATAATCGAGTATCTCCATATGCACAAGTTACCGAGGTATCAAGATTAAACAACCTTCTCAGATTTGAATGGAATATAGAAACTTTCATCAAGATAAAGGATATAAGAAGTAATTCTCTTCACAAATTATCTTAAGCTCACAACTATATGAAAGGAATGCATGCATGCTTGCTTATCCTAATGCTTACACAAATGACATGGTTCATGCAAGATATTCCTTCTTATTCAAATCTCTAAGTCAAGGATATGTGAGCACGTGATTTTTGCCCTATATGAATTATTCCCAGAAATTCAAACAAAGTGATTTCTTTCATTATTTTGCAATTTTGTAGATTTTTGCAGCATTTTTGTCGGTTATTTGCATTTGTCTGTGCACGTTTATTTTATTTAATTCATGAAAAATACAAAAGAATATGTTGCATTGGCATTTAGGATTTAATTTGGCATTTTGGAATTAGTTAGTAATTTAATTGTGTTACAAAAATAGAAAATCACAAAAAGTAACTCATTTTGCATTTAGCTTCGAATCTTGCAGTTTTCTTTTAATTTGGTAGTAATTAGTTGGTGTAAATTTTATTTTGAGCATTAATCTTATTTGGTAGGGTTTTTAGTTTAATTTTGAAAAAAAAGAAAGAAAAAAGAAAAGGAAAAAGAATTTTGGTAATTTAGTCTTGAAAATGGAAATGAAATTGGGCCAGTCTCGTTTAAATTGATCAGGCCCGGGTCGCTTCACTCTTTTTTCAAATGCCAGGCCAGCCTAATCCACACCCCAACCCGGTCCAAACGACGTCGTTTGGGCAACGTTCAATCAGGACCGTCGAGGTTTCTTGATCGGACGGTCCTGAAGCCCACATCGTTTAATATTTAAATGTCCAAACATCACCACCCCCCC
>NW_017673212.1:52751-57217 GCF_001879085.1 Nicotiana attenuata
TTTGTATGAACCGTAATGGATGGTAGTAATAGTACCTTTACCGGTCGTCATGAGAGTTAACATGTAATTCGTTTCCAGCAGTTATAAAAAATAGGCTCAAATGGATCTGTGTTTTCAGTCTGCTATTCGATGGCTCTGTTATGAAGTCGTGAGTCATTTGGTTGATTAATATTAGTTCAGAGTAATCTGAGAATGGTGTAAATCTGTTCCCATATAGTGTTAAACGAAGTCAAGTAACTAAGTCGCTACTGCTATTGCTAGAATTGATTCATGATTCTGTTATAATTTTCAACTTTAGTAAAATAGTCAATAATAGATAAAGGGTGAAGATAATAGGAGCATGAAATGCACTTCAAATAGTTAATCCTGGGGTTCGATCTTTGATCACCCCTGCGTTGCCTGACTTGCCTGTCCGAGTTGGGCCAGTTTCAAGCCCAGGCCCAAAAATGCTGGAAATCGAGATCCTTTGAAAATTGTATTAGGAATATGGGGAATTAACTTGCAATATAAATTCAAGTTTTCGAGTTAGGTAGCGGGTTCAAATTAAAAGGGTCCTCCCTTTTGTTTGAATTCGGGGTTGAACTCGAGGCCTGAATTTGTAAATGCAAATTAATTAGGCCCTTGTGGAAACAATAATAGATAGAAAATCTTAGTTTCTTTCAGGATGGCCTTTAAATAAAACATGAGATGAGCCTCGCCAAACGAAATGCAAAACTTGCAGGGCCCTCATTAAATACTTAATTAAAATACTTAGAATTTGGGGCGTGCCGTTCAGCGAATTTCACGGTCCTCCGCGAAGATAATACTCGTTAGTTGCTTCAGGCACGCCTTTAATAATTTCACCTTCTTAAATACGGATGTGCATTTCATGCAACCCAAATCCAAGTCCTAAAACGTTGAATAAGAGGTGTTGAGGATCCGGGTGCATTTCATGTAACGTGATCCAAAAACACGCTCTTAAACGGCGTTCACTCTCGTAAAAACAAAATAAACTAAAAGCGGTAAATAATCTTAAAACTTGCATTATAGGGTGGAGTATGTTAAAAATTAGATTTTAGCCATCTATAGTAATTTAAGCGACCGTGCTAGAACCACGGGATCCGGGGGTGCCTAACACCTTCCCTCGGGTTAACAGAATTCCTTATTCAGAATCTTTGGTTCGCAGACTCCAATTGGGAGGTCAAATTTTTCCTCGATTTGGGATCTAAATTAAATCGGTGACTTGGGACACCAAAAGCCAACCCTTTCCCAAGTGGCGACTCTGAAAAGATAATAAATAATCCCATTTCGAATAATGTCACTTTAAATGGAAAAACACCCTTATACTTTATCCTTCGGGGTGGTGTGTAAAAAAGGAGGTGTGACAGGATACGATTAACACCGAACATAACAGTAGCATGTTGCAGCAAGTCGATTCAAATAATATGTAGTTGTACATATCATACTATATTTACCAAAAAAAATATTACTAGATACGTATCACCTTATAAAGCATCCGAAGGAACTTGAATAGCCTTTAGTCATATCAATCACTTAAGCTTTACCATCATCTGTAATAGTTCCTTCATCATTTATAGAGAATGTATGAACTTTGAAGCATCTTTAAGCATGTGCCTTGACCAGCCATTATGCAAATTTCATTTATCCCTTTTTATGGCTGGACTCAGAATTCCTGCAAAACATATCAATTTATTTTTGGTACCCAAATCTTTTTGGGTCCTTCATGGTTAGTAGATTGAATAATTCGAGATGCATGTAACTGTTTAGGTCTCCAAACATATTTTGATCTAACATAACTTTTGGTATAATTACATGCAAATACTTTATGTCCAGAATTGCCACAATAGTGGCATGTAATATGAGAATAAGAGTGTTTACCTGCAGCTGCCTTATTAGTTGACATGGAGCTTTTCTCAGTCAACTTGTTCAAAGTAGGACGTTTACCAGTAGATCATTTTTCAGTCGACTTATAGCTGTTAAGCCAAGGAGACGACTTTGATCGATCAAAGTAGTGGTTGGGGGATTTGTGCAAGCTGCTAATTTGTTTGCGAAGCTTAAAATTTTCTTCTTGAAGTAAGTTGTTCTCCACCAGATATTCTTTAAGCTGAATATCCCACTCATTCTTTTCATTTCTCAACTTGTTGTATTCTTCAAGTTGGATCTCCCAATCTTTCTTCTCATGTGTCAACTTCTTATATTCTTCAAGTTGGATCTCCCAATTCTTCTTCTCCTTCCTCAACTTATGATATTCATTTAGAACTTTCTTAAAGTCCTTGAAAACCAATTCCATATCATCCTGCAATTCATCACAGCTATCACAATACGTAATAGGAGTGTGACATACCTTGTTAATTTCTCCCATGGCCATGAAACATTGATTCTCCATTCTTTCGTGATAGTTTTCTTCTTCAGATTCATCCTCATCGCTGCAAGTTGAGATTCTATGATTTTTCTTCTTGAGGCTGGGACATTTTAATTTCATATGTCCAGGTTTACCACATTTATAGCAGCATATGTTCTCTTGTCGTTGAACCTCATTCTTCCAATTCTTTTGATGATTCTGGATGGATTGAGATTTTTTATTCTGCTTCTTTCTGCTCTTCCTTTTTCTCGTCCTCGGTATCACGGCCACGTCTTCTCGATTTTCACCATTTTTGGATTCTTCAAGAGTTGACGTGAATTCAATTTCCTTTACTTTTGTTGGCGTCCCCGTGGATATTTTCCAATCTGTCCCATATATTTTTAGCAGTCTCACAGGTGGATATTTTCTCATATTCTTCTTCACTAATCGCACAATAGAGCATGTTGATTGCTCTAGCATTTATTTGCATAATATCCAACTGTTCTTTTGCATAGTCAAATATGGATTCCCTTTTTTCAAGCTTCTTTCCATCACTGTTGTTTGGAATAGGTCTTGGTCCATTCTGAATAACTATCCAGGCTCGATAATCTATTGATTGGATATAAGCCTTCATTCTTTCTTTCCAATGGCTATAGTATTGACTATTGAAGTACGGTGGCCTTCTTGTTGAGTATCCCTCTTGAAGTATGGTTCCAATAATTTGATGACCTGCCATGGATCTGTTCTCACTTGCTGTTAAGCAAAAAATAAAGATGTGAGACCTGCTCTGATACCAATTGAAAGTACAAGAGAGGGGGGGTGAATTGTAGCCTTTTTAAATTTGTAGTCAACTGCTCTTCAGACCTAGTCGACTTATGCGGAGACAGCCTGCACAGAACTGTTAGTCCTTTTGATTTAAACAACTGTTAATCACAATAAAACAGTAAAGGAACAGAATATAATATAAGAGCGATAAAGTAAATGACACCAGGAATTTTATACTGGTTCGAAACCAATGTGGTATCCTAATCCAGTCTCTTGGGTTGCAAGATGTTATCTCTAGAGCTCTTCGTAAATTGAATTGAGTACAGCTTTGTGATTTTCAACGATCACCACCAACACTGACAGGGTTGGTTTTCACTCGCTCACCAACAACGACCCTTTGGTTTTCACTCGCTCACCAAAGAAACGAACAATGACACAACCTCTCCGAACACACTGCCTTTCTAATTTTTCTATCTCTCTTCTCTCTTTTGTGTACACAGTAAATCTACTAAAGTGAATTACAATGCTTGTTAAGAGAAGAATAAAGAACTTGTAGTTGGATAAATAATTTGTATAGAAGGCTGCGTACTTCTTTACTGGAGCATTCTGGTATTTATAGATATTGCCTGGAAATAGCCGTTACTGATGATTTCTTGATTGTTGGCTTTGTCCCTTCTTCAGAAATATTACTGCCAGGATATATTTTTCCTTAAGTAATGAGATCAATGGATTCTCTTTGAATTTGGACAGCCTTTTCTTTCCTTTTGAACTCTGACTGAATCTTCCCTTTCTGACATTGAGATATACTATGAATTTGGTCCTTCCTTGACAGCTCCGTATGGATCTGGACGATTGTCGAGTCGTCTTTCAAGCCCGTTGAATTTCTTTCCTTGGTCTTCTACCGGATTATATGGCAGAATTCCTTGATTTTAACAAATTTGTTCCTTATATGAAGAGAGTCATGCATCCTGATATCTTCCTTCAATGGAAAAGTTTTCCATATCTCCTTTCACGTAATGGAATATTTGACCACTTTATATGGATGTGATTCCATATATTGTGTTGTTCCTTATATTCTGAATGGACTTTTCCTTTGAAGCATAAGTAATTAAGTGCTCGATCTGTTGATTGTAATAAGAAAAGGTAGTAAGTAATTCCACCTTCTTTCTTTAATCCTTTTTATAACTTTGGAACTTATGCCTTCCAAATCTCCAGTGCATAATTACGTTTCTTTGCTTAAAGATTCTTCTTCAAAATATTCCTCATTTTCCTCTAATAAGTCATGATGATTAAATCAAAATCCCATGATTTACTTTTTCATGATTGTAGTAATCTTGATTGACTCCATACCCATGCTTCT
>NW_017673212.1:60704-118425 GCF_001879085.1 Nicotiana attenuata
ACTTGGCCAGATTTTGCAATCTTTGAACACTCGCCCTAAGGGGGCACTACCTAGTGACATGGTAGTAAACCCGAAGGGTGGGAATAATACCGGGCATGCAATGGCAGTGATCACAAGGAGCGGTAGAGGTGGTAAATCAAGTACCTCCAAGCAAAAAGCAGTTGTGAGTGATGCGGTTGAAGTGCAAGATGATGATGTTCCAATAGTTGATGAGCAAGTGAGTGAAGAGAATTTGAATGTTGAAGTGAGAATTGATATTCATGATAATGAGGTGGAGACTCAAAATGATGTGAACCCGTCTAGGGAACATGTGATAGACATGCCGGAAACGGTAGTGCCCAAGGCTAAGACTCCCTTGCCAAGGCCTCCTCCACCTTACCCTCAAAGAATTGCGAAGCAGAAGAATGAAAACAAATTCAAGAAGTTTATTGAGATGATGAAAAGCTCGTCGATCAATGTTCCTTTGGTGGAAGCTCTTGATCAAATGTCGGGATACGCCAAGTTTATGAAAGACTTGGTGACTAAAAAGAGATCTATGGATTGTGAGACCATCAAAACGACTCATCAAGTGAGTGCAATTGTGCACTCGATGGCTCCAAAGCTTGAAGATCCCGGAGCATTCACCATTCCATGTACCATTGGGATTGCGGATTTTGCAAAGGCATTGTGTGATTTGGGAGCAAGTATAAATTTGATGCTTTACTCTGTATTCTAAACTTTGGGTATTGGTCAACCGAGAGCTACTTCAATGAGATTGCAAATAGCGGATAGAACAATGAAGAGGCCGGTGGGTATTATTAATGATATTCTTGTCCAAGTTGACAAATTTATTTTGCCTGCTGATTTTGTGATTCTCGACTGCGAAGTCGACTATGAGGTGCCTATAATATTGGGGAGACCTTTCCTAGCGATTGGGAAGGAATTGGTTGATGTGGAAGCAGGGGAGCTCACCTTCCGGGTGGGTGATGAAAAAGTTGTCTTCCTTGTGTGCAAATCAATGAGGCAGCCGAATAGTACTGAGGTTTGCTCTTTTGTGGATCTTGTGACGAAGGTGATAGTTGATGACACGAGTGCCATGATCAATGTGGAGGATCCTTTGGAAGCGGTATTGTTGAACCATGATGTGACGGAGGATGAAGGTTTGGTGGAGTGTGTCAATGATTTGCACGGAATGGGTTCTAGCTCTTATGAGCCCCGTAAGATTTCCTTGGATCTTGAGAACAGAGAGACTCCGCCAACAAAGCCCTCAATTGAGGAACCTCCCGTATTGGACTTGAAGCCTTTGCCTTCATACCTCAGGTATGAATTCTTGGGCCCTAGTTCAACCTTACTTGTGATTCTTTCTTCGTGTCTTACTAACGTGCAGGTAGATGCCACCCTGGAGGTGCTTCAAAGAAGGAAAAAGGCAATTGGATGGACTCTAGCTGATATTTATGCACAAGATTATTCTTGAAGATGATGCCAAACCTTCCGTGGAACATCAAAGGAGGTTGAACGAGGCTATGCAAGAGGTTGTCAAGAAGGGAGTGATCAAATAGCTAGATGCAGGGGTTGTGTACCCCTTCTCGGATAGTTCTTGGACTTCACCGGTACAATGTGTGCCGAAAAGGGTGGCATGACTGTGGTCACGAATGAGCAAAGTGAATTGATCCCCGCTAGGACTGTCACCGGATGGAGGGTGTGCATGGACTACCGGAAGTTGAATAAGGTGACCCGCAAAGATCATTTTCCATTGCCCATTCTGGACCAAATGTTGGATAGACTTGCCGCACGTGCCTACTATTGCTTTTTGGATGGGTACTCAGGTTACAACCAGATTTTGATTGCACCGGAGGATCAAGAGAAAACCACATTCACATGCCCGTACGGGACCTTTGCATTTTTGGTTTGTGTAATGCACCGGCTACATTCCAGCGGTGTATGATGGCTATCTTTACGGACATGGTGGAGGACTTCTTGGAAGTGTTGATGGATGATTTTAGTGTTGTGGGTGACTTCTTTGAAGAATCTTTACAAGGTTTTGGCCCGATGTGAAGAGACAAATCTAGTGCTTAACTGGGAAAAATGCCACTTTATGGTCGAGGAGGGCATTGTCCTCGGCCATAAGATCTCAAAGAACGGTATAAAGGTGGACAAGGCGAAGATTGAAGTGATTTCAAAGCTTCCTCCTCCTACTTCCGTCAAGGGGGTTAGGAGTTTTCTTGGGCATGCAGGTTTCTACCGAAGGTTCATCAACGACTTTTCAAAGATAGTAAATCCTTTATGCAAACTGTTGGTAAAGGATGCAAAGTTTATGTTAAATGATGAATGCATGAAAGCTTTTGAACTTCTCAAGTACAAACTGACAACCACTCCCATTATTACCGCACCCAATTGGAGCTTACCTTTTGAGCTTATGTGCGACGTAAGTGATGTTGCGGCAGGAGCGGTCTTGGATCAAAGAGTGAACAAGATGTTTCACCCGGTGTATTATACAAGCAAAACTATGAATGATGCCCAGTTTAATTACATGGTGACGGAAAAAGAGTTGCTAGCCATAGTGTTCGCCATGGAGAAGTTTAGGCCTTATCTCATGGGTGCCAAGGTGATAGTTCATACTGACCACGCAGCACTTCGCTACTTGATGACAAAGAAGGATTCTAAGGCTCGGTTGATGAGATGGGTCTTATTGCTTCAAGAGTTTGACCTTGAGATTTTTGATCAAAAAGGGTGTGAAAACCAAGTGGCGGACCACTTGTCCCGCTTGGAGGAGGAGGGGAGGCCCCATGATGGGATCGAAATTAATGATTCATTCCTGGATGAGCGGCTCCTCTCCGTATCTTTGAATAGTATGCCTTGGTTTGCGGATGTTGCTAATTTTCTTGTGACCGGCATTGTCGCGTGTGAGCTCTCTTTTAACCAAAGGAAGAAGCTTAAACGGGATAGCTTGGATTACTACTGGGACGAGCCTTACCTGTTCAAGATTTGTAATGATGGTGTGATCCGGAGATGTGTTCTGGAAAAGGAGCAAATGAGTATTCATGAGGCTTGCCATTCCTCACCCTACGGTGGTCATCATGGTGGGGCGAGAACTGCTTCAAAGGTGCTCAGCTGTGGTTTTTATTGGCCTATATTGTATAGAGATTCTAGTGAGCTGGTGAAGAGATGTGATGAGTGTCAGAGAGCTGGTGGAATTTCCAAGAAGGATGAAATGCCTCTCACCACTATTCTTGAGGTTGACATATTCGACGTGTGGGGCATTGACTTCATGGGACCTTTTGTGAGTTCATGTGGTAACACGTACATTCTGGTTGCTGTTGATTATGTTTCCAAGTGGGTTGAAGCTGTGGCTTTTCCCAACAATGAAGCACGGAGTGTAGTGGCCTTTTTGAAGAAAAATATTTTTACAAGGTTTGGCACTCCTAGGGCAATCATCAGTGATGGGGGTTCTCATTTTTGCAACAAGGCCTTCGATACTTTACTTTCCAAGTATGGTGTCAATCATAAAGTGTCAACCCCTTATCATCCCCAGGTTAGTGGTCAAGTTGAGGTTTCTAATAGGGAGATAAAGAGCATATTGTCAAAAACTGTCAATGCAAATAGGACTGACTGGTCAAAGAAACTGGATGATGCTTTGTGGGCTTACAGGACTGCTTACAAGACTCCAATTGGTATGTCTCCGTACCGGTTGGTATTTGGGAAATCGTGCAATCTTCCGGTTGAGTTAGAGCATAAGGCCATGTGGGCACTGAAGAAGTTAAATCTTGAGTGGGATGTTGCAGCAAATCTCCGGGTAGAGCAACTCAATGAACTTGATGAGCTTAGGTTCCATGCCTATTCCAGCTTGTCCTTGTATAAGGACAAGATGAAATACTTACATAACAAGTATGCCCGAAGCAAGGAATTCAAGGAGGGTGATTTGGTTCTTCTATTCAATTCTCGGTTACGACTGTTTCCGAGAAAGCTCAAGTCAAAATGGAGTGTCCCTTTTGAAGTGGTGCATGTAACTCCGTTTGGTGCTCTTGATTTGAAAAACAAAAATGGTGAAATCTTCCGAGTTAATGGGCATCAAGTGAAGCACTATCTTGGCAAGTTTGATGACAGCCACGTGGTGGCAATGATCCATCTCAAGTGATTGATGGTAACCTGCATCGTGCCGCGACGTTAAATCAAGCGCTTTTTGGGAGGCAACCCATGTGTTTTTCTTTCTTTTTGATTTTCTTCTTAGTGTAGGCTTTGTTTTGGACTAACTGGTTGTGAGATTTGTGTGAGAATCTTTGATTCAGTGCAAGACTAACACTGGAAAAATTTTGCTAAGTATGTAATTGGACCGCTGACCGCGCTCAAAATTTCGTGGTCAGCGGAAGCTTTTTTGCGGGGGCATAATTTGGTAGCGGATGCGGACTTGAAAAGTCCCAAAATGAGACCTCTCTGAAGTTTTATCCGCGTCCGCGGTGTCTTTTTCGCGGTCAGCGAACCTCTTCCGCGACCGCGCCCACTTTTCTGCTCTCAGAGGTAGTGTTGAACAGGCAGCTCTTCAGAACAGGTAAAAGCGCAGGCCGCGGTGGAATTCCGCGGCTGTGCTATGTAACATCTGTAGGTCCTAGTGCTTTTTAGTATAAATAGACGGTCATTAGGCCTTTTACCATTTTCGCAATTTTCTCTCTCAAAAGAAAGAAGTTACTGTTCATCTCCTCTACACTGAGCCCTAATCTGCAATAACACCAAATTAGAAGTCCATTTCCATCACTCACCAAACAACTGGTATGCTCAATTCATCACATTATTTTTAATTTGTGCTTTTCTCTTCTTTTGGTTTTAATTTCTACCTCTTTTCTTTTAGTTTTAACTAGGGTTAAGTAGTTGGTAATTAGTTGATGTTAGAATTTGAAAAAGAAACTTGTTGGGCATGCCTAGTAAGCGTGAGTGGTGTTCATGATGCCCGTTAATGTCAAGAAAAAGTGAAACCCTAGGATTGCCCGTTTAATTTTTGAATTCCGCAGTCGCAGCTATAATTTCGCGGTCAGCGTTCACGTGAAGCTTAAGTTAAAAATGGTCTATTTTTCGCGGTCAGCGGTTGAAATTCCGGTGACAGCGGCCTGCTTTACTCGGCCGCATTTCAATTTTCGCGGACAACAGACTCCGGGTTCAAAGACTTGTCAAACTGGGTCCACGGCCGCGTTTGTTTTTCCGCGGTCAGCGGTTCAATTTTTGCGGCCGCGCCCAAAAATCCGCTCTCAGCGGTTGTTCAACTTCAGAGGCTGGGTAGTCTGAATCCCAATCCTCCGCGGCCGCGTTCAAAATTCAGTTCTCAACGGTATCTAGTCCGCGGCCGCGCTCCTTTTTCCGCTGTCAGCGGATCACTGCTTTTGGAACACTGTTAACTTTTCATCTGTTTTTCTTTGATGTTTCTTGTAACACTAATACTAATGATCTTCCACTAATTTTGTCTGTAGACAATGGTCCGATCTAGAGGTGCCGGTGATGCACAAAAAGGGAGGGTTGAATCTTCCCGAGGCAGGAGAAGAGGAGGTCAAGGAAGGACCAAGCTACCACAAGCGGTCCAGAAATCAATAGGGAAGTTAAGGAAAACAATCAAAGCTGCGGACAGAGCTGCATTCCATTCTGAGGGTAGCGAATATGTCCCCTCCCGAGAAGTTTCGAAGGGAGATTCAGTGCCAACCCACGTCCCTACAGACTTTCCGGAGCGATTCTAGTTGAGAGATGAACCTACTCCCCTGCTTCTTCTGAGTCGTCTGATGGCTCAGAGGAAAGTAGTGAGTCTTCAGCATCAGCTTCTCCTCCAGCCTCTCTACCTAGACAGGAACCTATTGATGTAGATGCTGAGATCCCTGACGACGGGAGAGGTGGTGACACCCAGACAGGAGGGTTGTAGAGAACAAGGAACCCGGTGGTATGGCAACAAAGATTTGTGAGTGAAAAAGCCTACCACAAGTTTCAGGAATGGTGGCCTCAGAGGTCACTCACACATGAGAGGGTCTTCATTGAGCGGGATCTGCTACCGCATAACCCTAATGTCAAGAGGCAGTTCAATGAGAGAGTGGGGTGGAAATTCTTCACCAGCAACCTTCCTGATGCCAATGAACACTTGGTCAAGGAGTTTTACGCCAATGTCGCCCACATCAAAAAGGGCACATTTTTACCAAAGTCCGGAATAGAAAATCAAGTTTGATGGCAAGACCTTGAACGACTATGTTGGGTTCAATGATGAAGATGAGTCCTTGTATTTGGAAAAGGTGGCTATGGAAGACTTGGCCCGCCCTTGGCTTGCATCAGTGATTGCTTTCCCGGGGACTACTCCAGCTTGGCTGACACCTGGGGTCCCGATTTACAGGAACACTTTGAACTTCGAGGCAAAGGGGTGGGAGACTTTTGTGTGAAGCCGGTTAGACCCTACTATGCATGACAGTGATATGCCGATTTCCCGGGCTATTATTATGGGGGCTATCATGGCAGGGTTTCCAATCAACGTCGGGAATATTATGGCCAGGGTGATTACCAGAGTGGTTAACAAGGATGAGAGCACTTATCCTTTCCCAAACTTCCTCGCCATGTACCTGGAGGATCAGGAAGTAGAAGGAAGGGATTTCGACACCAAAGTGAGGCCAAAAAGGCCATTCTCATGGTACAGCCTTCAGGGTCCGGACAACCCCAAGTCCAAGGAAAAAGCCACCACTTCCACTGGCCAGTAAGATGAGCCAGCAGTGGTGGCCACTGGTTCTGACCCTCCACTGCCATGCCACATCCTTCCTCCAAAACTTCTGCTTCTATGCCCTTTTCAGTGCCCTCTTCATCAGCATACCCTCTCACTGCAATGAGGTTTAACCAGACTCTTTCCAGCATCAACTGGATGCAGGCAGCTACATCTAAGTTGTCTGTCATATCCAGCACAGTGGCAGCTCAGTCAGTTCCAGCTCAGCCTTAGGTGCCCGCCTCAGTGGAAGAATCTCTCAAGGAGATTCTAGACAACCAGAAGAAGCTCCTGGACAACCAGAAGCTTATCATGGCTTTGGCGGCTCAAGGACAAGCAATTAAGGACCTGAGCAAGCAAACGAAGAAGCTGAAAAAGACTCGGGCCTCAAAGGAGTCAGTGAAGCTGCTGAGAAAGGAGGTGGAAAAGATTAGATCAGCTGGCATCCCATTGGACCTACTATTGGAGGAGCAAGTCCCAGCAGCTCAGGCAGCACAGGCACCAGAGCAGAAGGATGATAGAGAGCCCGTGAGGAGAGGGCTGATTCCCCAGACTAATGACTTGGAGATTGAGCTGGAGGACCCGGAGGGAGGTGACTCGGGCCAGCCACAGGACCCAGAGGGAGCTGACCCCACTGATGTGCAGGATCCGATGTAGACCACATAGGGAGTTTTCTTTACTCTCTAACCACTCTTTGATCTTATTTTTGCTTTAACATTGAGGAAAATGTTAGTTTTTATTTGGGGGGGGGGGGTGGTCCTATTTTTGATTTGATGACTGGAATGTAAATATGATACTTATTTTTCGTTATTGTTATTTTTCACTTTTCGTATGTATATAACTTTACCATTTATTTTTCACTTTTCATTATTTTTCAATTCGGTATGTATATAAAGTTACCTTTCCGTGTATATATTCATTCCCCTTTATGTATATTCGTCTTAATCCCCTATTGTACATATTCATTTTACTTTTCGTATTTTACTTTATAACTTCTTTTGCAATTTTCCTTAATAGCATAACTTCTTATTTCATTTAGTAGCTTCTTTTTCAGTTTGTAGCTTCTTACTTTTACAACTTTACGTGATCAATAAGCCTTTGGTTTTCTTAATGCCACGGTTCTTTCCAAAGGTGGAGTTTGTGTGAATCGGGTGGCTCTTCCCGATGATGGATAGCATGACAACCTTCTTAATGGTTTGAGTCCGTTTTCTTTTTGTTTTTGTGTAACTAGTTGCAAATGAATAAAAGTGTCTCAGGCAAAGCTTCACTTGGGCCTAACACATTTACCTTTGACCTTATGGTTAGAAACAAATTGATGTGTAAAGAATGGTGATAGTTATGACCTTTAGACTCTTGTGTTGACTAAACATGAGTGGTTTTTCGGGACCATTTGTGTTGCTCAAATCTTAGCTAAGGTTGTTATGGGCCCTCAACTCTGTCTCTTTAGCAATCCAAAAGCTTGTGAGGTGAGGTATTAATTTGCAAGTACAAGTCCCGTGCCAATAAGTCTAGAACTTGCCCTGAATGTTTGTCTAGGCGAAATTCTAAGTGTATCTCGACTTGAGAGATGATTATAGGCTCTCATTGATCCAAACTGAGACTTGAAAGCATCCATAGCCCACCAAATATGTTATCCCTAGTCAACCCCGTTGAGCCATAGCCCTTGTTCTTTCAATAACCATGATACAAGCCTTTATCCGTTCTAAAATAATCCTCTCTTGGCACCCTATCTTTCCTTAGCACAATTGGCAAAAGTATAAGTGTGAGCACGTGATTTTTGCCCTATATGAATTATTCCCAGAAATTCAAACAAAATAATTTCTTTCATTATTTTGCAATTTTGTGGATTTTGTGACATTTTATGTTAATTGTTTGCATTTTGTTTGTGCATTTTAATTAGTTAAAAGTACAAAAATACTTGGCATTTGCATTTAGGGTTAATTTCATAGTTTTAAGATTAATTAGTAATTAAGTTACTTTAAGATAAAGAAAATAACAAAAATAGTCCTTTTACAATTTTAAATTTTACATTTTTCTATTTTTGGAAATTAATTAGATCCAATTTGGGTCTTTAGTTTTTGATCTTACATTTAATAAAATTAGAAAAATGCATAAATAATAAATAAATAAAATGCATAAAAAGAAGAAAAAAAGAGAAAACAAAAGAAAGAGAAAAATAAATGAAAAGAAAGACCACTAAAAGGAAATTGGGCCAATCTTCAATAATTAAAACCTTAGCCCAAACGAATCACCACTCCAGGCCCAAACCATGTCTCCACACGGCCTGCCCTCTAGTCAACAAAACGACGCCGTTTGGCGTCGTTTGATCTCAACCATCCATACCCTCAAATTCAAGGGCTCAGATTGATCCGTCAATTTCAATAAAACTGTCCAAACAAATCAGTAAACCCTAAAACAAAATGCCTCTTCCTCGTATTAAGCCTGTAACACCGTCGGAGCCGCCGCCGGCGTTAACGGCCCTCAAATTCACACCACTGGTTCGTCTCGTTCCCCTCTTCCCATTCTTACCATTGTTTCCCCTCGAATCTTGCCGGAATTTGTCAAATATCCCTTTGAAATTTTCCGGTCATGACGTCGGTTACCCCAAATAACCCCAAAATAACACCGTATAACCACCCGAGCCTCCTCTACACAACCCCCATAACCACTTGTCTCGAAGGTGGCTGGAATGCCTCGAATATTAAATCAAAGGTTTTCCGGCCAAAACCCTAATTGCTCCAATTCCTACCAAATCAATGCCATATGGTTCCTGGGGTTCCCTCGTAATGAATTCAAGGTCAACGGTAATTAAATCTCATTATACGATGCTTAATTTTGAGTCAAAATCAGTGAGTTCCTCTTTTATTATCTTTTAGTCTTTCTTTTAATTTTGATTCTGAAAATGGGTTGATTCATGTTTAATCGAATTGCTGCATGATTGATAATTCAATAACAATTTGAGTTTGTTTATATTTTTGATGCAATATTTGTTTCTTTTATTCAATTGTTTTTAGCTTAGTAATTCTGTTTAAGAGTGCTTGATTTTTATTGATATTTGTTTGGTTAATTTTAGTTAGATTAAGTTGGTCTAGTTTAGTTTAATCAATGTTTTGGGTAATTCATTAGGGCATTGAGTTCCTAGGATTAGTTTAATAGATTGGTTATAGCCGTGTGAATGTATTGATAGTTTGAGGAAGGCTTTTCTAGAAGTTTCTAGATGGGGATGAAAATGTTAATTCAAAGGAAATAAGGGTGATAACTTGACACCTAAGTTAATAACTATGGGGGTTAATTGAACACTCATCAGGGACTGAAATGAAAGCTTGGGAAAGAGGCCATTACTTCAGGGACTAAAAAGAAAATTGAAATCTGAAATAAAAAATCTAGACCCTTGCCTATAAAAGGCAGTGAGGCTGCCTTGAGAAAGAAGTTTTTTTCAGCCTCTAAAATCCACCCCCCCCCCCCCCCCAAAAGTGTATTCTTCAACTTTCAGATCTAGCTTTTGAAATTCAAATGTCCAAAAGTCCAAAAACAATAGAAAATTTAATAGAAAAACCAAAAAAAAGACAGTCACTGTTTCATTGAAATTTTCAGTTTAATTTCCAGCTTTCTTAGCTCCAAGTCTGGTATTTGAGGTTAAGTTCTGGTGGTTTTTGGGTCCAATTGAGCTAGTTTTGGGTTCAGTTCTGGCCTGTTGGAAGTTTTAAGTGTATTCAGGTCTATTTGCGAGTTTATTTGGCTTAATCTGATGCTGTTTGCTTATCACTGGTCTTGGGATTACCATTTTTGATCTCACATTATCTTCCTGCTGCTGTGACCTGCTGTAATACTGCTAATTGCTCAATTATTAGCTGATCTCCTCTCATTCTCACTTATATCTCAATTTCCAGGTATGTCACTAGACTCAAGTGACGTTGGATAATGAATCAGCATGTATGGAAGTTGATTATTGAAGAACTGTTTGATTTGGCCTGGAATTTTCAATTTAGGAAACTGTTTAAATAATTTTGTACGTGTAAATTGGAACTTATTAGACTGAAACTGTTTTGTAGTAACTGGACTGTTAAATTCCAGATCCGGATTCATTTTTTTTTAGCCTGTATCTTCAGTAACTGTAGTTGAACTCTTGTGATAGTTGTACCTTAGCATTGGAATATACAACTTCCTATACATTAAGTCTTAGCATAATAAATAGCTTTTAGTAATAGTTTCAAAATTTGTTCCTAGAGTCACGAGTTCCCTATGTGAATATTGCTAATGTGAATAACATACTGAATTGTTAGTGAATGATGTTAGTTCTTAATATTAGCTCTTAAAACACTTGACAAGCTTTTCAGTAGTTGTAAAACTGTCCGAATAATTCATCTTACTGGCCGCATTTCATAGCCTGTTAAATGAGACTAAGTAGCTATTGAGTTTCAGTTAATGTGTTCATTTGGAATATCAGTTGATGGTAAGGTCTTGACAATCAAGGGTTAATGAATTAGCTAATGTTTAGTCACAAATCATGCCTGAAGAAATAAAAATGCAATACGCCTGTCTGGATTCATATAGAAGACCATTTAAAATAGTTGAGCTTATTCAAGATAGATCAAGTGAAGTTTATACTACTTTGGTTACTGATCATATTTACTGGCTCCAAATTAAAAGTGAGAGTGGGCCTTTGAATTTGTTCTGGGCCCAGGCAGTCCCGCCCTTTTTAAAATGAAACATGAATTGCTTTGAAATACCTGCTAGATATGTTTTGTTCTATTCATTCAGTTATGGGCCTAATTGTGGGGAATTGACTTATAGACTTTTGGATATTTCAAATATGTTAATTAATTAGGATTTTTCTTGTATCGATAAAGACAACTAAATAGAAAATCGTAGTCTACTTTAGATTTGCCTTTTAAATAATAAATGAGACGAGCCTCGCCAATTGAAATACAAATGCGGGGCCCTCAATAAATGTTATATAAAAATACTTAGAATTCGGGCGGACCGTTTAGCGAATTTCACAGTCTTCCCCAAAGATAATAAACGCGTTGTTGCTTTAGGCGCGTATTTTAATAATATTACCTTCCTAAATGTGGGTGCACATTTATGTGACCCAAATCCAAATCTACACGAAAGTTGAAATGTGTTGACTAATGTCCCAGCTAGAGGAAGATATGCAACAGCTGCAGGGTCAGAACCATCATGATGCCCAAGTGTTAGAAGCTAGGTCTCAACAAATCGGGCGTTTGCTCCAAGAAAAGGGCTTCATCAGGGAAAGGGTTAGAGCAATTGCTGACTACATCGTCACAAAGTGCCATGAATGTGAAGACATGACTCAAACCACCTTCTTCTCCGCGGTGATGACCTTTGTTCGACAAATCATGAATGACTTGGATCGTCTTCAAGGAGACCTTGCACATAGGCCCGCGGCGAGACCGACTGATGTCCCGCGAGCCCCTGGATCAACTTTAGAAGCACTTATGTACTCTTGATTTTAATTTTGAGTCTGTATTTCAGTTTCTAGTTTTAAAGTATGTTTCGAGTCTGTTTTTAGTTTTTAAATTCCTAGAAAAGTAGGACAGAGTCTTTTGTAACAAAAAAAAAGTAGAAGTTTTATTAATTAAAATTTTTGGAAAACCCCCAAAAAATTATTTCTTTATTTTTGCATTTATTTCTTGAACTACGTGATGATCTGATTCACGCGGCGTCGTGATACGTAGGCAATCCTAATCGGATCCGGTCATGTTTTTAAAATAATTCGAATAAAAAGAAAAAGAGAGAAAAACAAGAAAAGAGAGAAAACAAGAGTAAGGGGGAAAAATGATGACAAAGTGCAAAAGAGAGAAAAGTTGAAAAGCGCCAAAAGAAAGAAAGTTGGAGAGATAAACTAAAGCCGGGATGAAACACGCAACCGTTGCAAAGCATACAGAAAAACATTTAACTGTATAGGTGCACACACCCCAATGTGCGATTCCTTATGTGTTAATTGTCTCACACTAACCGGTTCGTTGTGTTTTTTTTTAAACTGAATCCACTAGGCCTTGTGCCTAGTGCTGATTTTCATAGATATAAAACATAGAATACAAACAAACAAGGTGGAGGGGGACCTGAAACTTACCTCCACAAGTAAGATGGAAATGCACTTGGTCAACCACATATGGTAGTCAAGTTGCACCTGAATACTATGGAAAGTTAGACCTATGGGGATGAACCAATTGTCTATCCAACAATGATAGCCAATTGGTGTTACAAAATAAGGTTTTGGTAAGCCTAGGTCAACTATACAAAAAAGTACAAGTAAACCTATGAATGCTAAACAAAAGGAATGTATAGTTTTCTTCCATGTACAACAAGACCTACATACATTATACATGTAAGAAGGACCACAAGGGAATGGTACATAATCCAAAACAAGGTAATGGACTATCTNCTAATGGGTAAAGTGAAAATCTGAAATTGGACCCTAAGTTTACCTATAAATAGGCATTCATTTGCCTTGTAGAAAAAAAGTCTTTTCAGCCTCTAAATCCCCCCCAAAAGTGTATTCTTCAACTTTCAGATCTAGCTTTGAAATTCAAACGTCCAAAAATCCAAAAACAATAGCAAATTTAATAGCAAAACCAAAAAAAGACAGTCACTGTTTCATTGAAATTTACAGTCTAATTTCCAGCTTTCTTAGCTCCAAGTCTGGTATTTGAGGTTAAGTTCTGGGGGTTCTGGGTCTAATTGAGCTAGTTTTGGGTTAAGTTCTGGTTTGTTGGAAGTTTTAAGTGTATTCAGGTCTATTTGCGAGTTTATTTGGCTTAATCTGATGTTGTTTGCTTATCACTGGGCTTGGGATTATCATTTTTGATCTCACATTATCTTCCTGCTGCTGTGACCTGCTGCAATACTGCTAATTGCTCAATTATTAGCTTATCTCCTCTCCTTCTCACTTATATCTCAATTTCCAGGTATGTCACTAGACTCAAGTGACGTTGGATAATGAATCAGCATGTATGGAAGTTGATTATTGAAGAACTGTTTGATTTGGCCTAGACTTTTCAATTTAGGAACTGTTTAAATAATTTTGTACGTGTAAATTGGAACTTATTGGACCGAAACTGTTTTGTAGTAACTGGACTGTTAAATTCCAGATCTGGATTCATTTTTTTAGCCTGTATCTTCAGTAAATGTAGTTGAACTCTTGTGATAGTTGTAGCTTAGCATTGGAATATACAACTTCCTATATATTGAGTCTTAGCATAATAAATAGCTTTTAGTATTAGTTTCAAAATTTGTTCCTAGAGTCACGAGTTCCCTATGTGAATATTGCTAATGTGAATAACATACTGAATAGTTAGTGAATGATGTCAGTTCTTAATATTAGCTCTTAAAACACTTGACAAGCTTTTCAGTAGTTGTAAAACTGTCCGAATATGAATTAAGGGTTAATGAATTAGCTAATGTTTAGTCACAAATCACGCCTGAAGAAATAAAATGCAATACGCCTGTCTAGATTCATATAGAAGACCATTTAAAATAGTTGAGCTTATTCAAGATAGATCAAGTGAAGTTTATACTAATTTGGTTACTGATCATATTTACTGGCTCCAAATTCAAAGTGCGAGTGGGACTTTGAATTTGTTCTGGGACCAGGCAGTCCCGCCCTTTTTAAAATGAAACATGAATTGCTTTGAAATACCTGCTAGATATGTTTTGTTCTATTCATTCAGTTATTGGGCCTGATTGTGGGGAATTGACTTATAGACTTTTGGATATTTCAAATATGTTAATTAATTAGGATTTTTCTTGTATTGATAGAGACAACTAAATAGAAAATCGTAGTCTACTTTAGATTTGCCTTTCAAATAATAAATGAGACGAGCCTCGCCAATTGAAATACAAATGCGGGGCCCTCAATAAATGTTATATAAAAATACTTAGAATTCGGGTGGACTGTTTAGTGAATTTCACGGTCTTCCCCAAAGATAATAAACGCGTAGTTGCTTTAGGCGCGTATTTTAATAATATTACCTTCTTAAATGCGGGTGTACATTTATGTGACCCAAATCCAAATCCCAAAACGTTGAATAAGAGGTGTCGAGGATCCGGGTGCATTTCATGTGACGTGATCCAAAAACACGCTCTTAAACTGCGTTCACTTTCATGAAAACTAATTAAAAGCGGTTAATCAATTTTAAAATTGCACTATAGGATGACATGAATTAAAATCAGATTTTAGCCGAATATAGCAGTTGAGCGACTGTGCTAGAACCACGGAACTCGGGAGTGCCTAACACCTTCTCCCGGGTTAATAGAATTCCTTACCCGGATTTTTGGTTCGCGGACTGTAATACAGAGTCAAACCCTTTCCTCGACTCGGGATTCAAACCGGCGACTTGGGACACCATAAATCTCCCAAGTGGCGACTCTGAGCTTCTTAATAAACGAATCCCGTTTCGATTGTCCTTTAATTGAAAAAACTCCTTTATTATACCCTTCACGGGGTGTAGTAAGCGAAAAAGGAGGTGTGACAGCTCTGGCGACTCTGCTGGGGAAAAGAACCCAGAACTTTTGGTTCAGGGTTCAGAATTCGAGTTCAATTAAATTTTTATATTTGGCTTTATCTGATTTTCCTACATGTTTCATGCCTTGTGTGCTAATTGTTTTACCGGTTTGATATTTGATTGAATTGTATACATAAACTGTTGCGAATCCCTTCCTCTCTCTGAGTCTTCTACATTATGGAGAAGGGTGCACTTCGTGTAGCTTCTCTTCTATTTAGAGTCGTTTCCCATTTAGAACGAGGTTTGGATAAGTTGCAAAGTCGGCGGAGCTTCTGTATCCCCGGTACGCTGCCTCCCCCTCGGCCCGAGTTGTCCGCTCGGGTAAGCCAGGTCTAGACCAATAAACCTAGGGTTAAACCTAGAAGAACCAAACCTCATGTCGGATCCCTAGTAGGACGCTTGTTTGCATCATGTGCATTTGACTTAGGGGACTCAACACAGGGGTTGGGTCCGTCTAGGACAGGTGACCTGAAATAAGGGACCATCCTGATGCATCTTACGTGCTACTTGCGCATTTATTTGCTCGGCGTTGCATGTTGACCGGCTTGTCTAAATAAGTGAATTATGAAAATAAGCAGTGTTGGGACTAAGTGAGGGTAACCGCTAGTTTTGAAAAAACCAATGTCCAAGTAGTGCCGCAATGCTGCTGGATTTTTGAGGGAAAAAAAAGAAGAAAGTAGTTTTCTTTAATTTGTTTTGCTTACCAATGGAAAAGAAAAAACAAAAAGAAATTTTATTTTTTAAATTAGTTTGTTTATTTGCCACTGAACAAGAAAACATAAAAAATGAATTTTGCTTTCAGAAATAGTGTGTTTGCCAACAAAAACAAAGAGTCTTATTTTCAAAATAGTTAGGTTTATTTACCCGAACTACGCTGGTTTGATTCTCACCGGATGTGAGATACGTAGGCAACCCTCATCGGGTCCAACCTCCCCTTTGCAAAAATGGCCGAATAATGTCAAAATTTTAAAGTTTTGTCAAAATAAGTCGGGTGCCGCCATCCTTGTTTAAAATAAGCCGAATGTCCCCAAAAGGGCGCCGGAAGGCCGTTTTTGCAAGAACAGCCACCCTGAGTCATTTTTAAATAGTTTGCGGGCACAGCCTTAAAATCTTCCTCCTAGAAGTGCTGAAAGGCCGTATTTGCAAATCCAAGTCCTGTTTTCTAAATAAAGACTTTTTGCATAACTAACCTTTTGTCAAAATAAGTCATTAAAATTCCCTAATAAATGTGCAGGATGGATTCAAGTAACATCGAAACCTTCTCAGTCCTGAGCGAGATCCCTTTGAAGCTTCACATGTGGTGGTGCGATTTGGGAAAAGGAAGCCGAGATACCGTGGTCATAAGTTTGGGTGGTCTCGTTGATTTGCTAAACATCCAACCAAGGAAAGATATTATTGAGGCATTGATACCATTCTGGGATCCGACCCGTAATGTATTCCGGTTTTCCGATTTTGAACTCACACCTACATTGGAAGAGGTTGCCGGATACGCCGGTCTCAACAGGAATCTCCGAGGTAGATACCCACTTACCCCACGACCGGTAACTCTTCATAGGTTCTTGGATTTATTGAACATCAGCCGGGATATTCAAGACCCGCATCTGGCGGAAGGGTGTTGTACACTGCATTTCTTATATCACCGGTATGGTAACCCCAAAGGTTTCGAGGAACCTAACACAGGATTGACACATGCTGGAAATAAAGACAAATGGGAAGCCCGACGGGGATTAGCTTTCATGGTAGCCTTTCTGGGAGTGGTGGTTTGTCCGAGGAAAGACGGTCACATAGACCTTGGCCTGGTAGGGATGCTAGATGTTGCCATGAAAAAGCCTACTAGCACGGTGGTTCCCCTGATTGTAGCAGAAATGTACCGAGCTTTGACCAAATGTCGGGAAGGGGAGAAATTCTTTCAAGGTTGCAATTTACTCTTACAATTGTGGATACAGGAATACCTCTGTCACCGTACAGGCTATATGACTACGGTTTGACTGGATTGAGTTGTATTGCAGAATTTGAGACCCGGGTGGCAGGTATTGAATTCTCTGAGGGTACTGAGGCTTGGTCGTCATGCTTAAGATCCTTGACCGCAGATAAAGTTGAATGGGCTTATGGATGGCTCCCTGCTACTGAAGTTGTATACACCTCAGCGGAAGTCCTTTATATTCTTTTGATGGGTATTCGAAGCATACAGCCTTATGCTCCTTACCGAGTTCTGCGGCAATTTGGAAGATTCCAGACAGTGCACAACGATGAAGATTTGAGTGAGCAAGTCATCGAGTTAGGCCCGAAAGCTGCATTCCCTGAAGGCAGAATTCGAAAAATTTGGAATGAGTGCAGGTACCTTGAACCCAAGACTATAGTACAGGACCGAGCCAACGGTGAGGTAGATCCCAAATACTTGGTTTGGTTTGGTAAGAGATTTCAGATTCCCGAGAGACCCGCCAAAAGGCCACATGTGCAACAATTCACTAACGAGGCTCAGGTGCAGTGGGATTGGTTAGCTAAGGAGAAAGAGTATAGGGCCCGAATAGGAGCACTGGAAAAACAGGTTCAGGAACTCCGGTTCGAAAACACTTTGCAAGCCGCAGCCGACGAAGGTGATAAGAAGAAAATGGCCCNACCACAAGGGAATGGTACATAATCCAAAACAAGGTAATGGACTATCTTCCATTTAGCTTTGACATTGAGGTCAAGGAAAGCCAAATGGAAGATAGTTGACAAAAAGTGTCCAATTGTGGTTGAACTGAGCTGCTGTTGTCTAGAGAATCTGACAGAAAAGGGTGAGCCAGAGGTTGAGTCATTTCCTGTTGCAGTGATCAAGCCTGTGAGTATTGAAAGAAACTTCTGTTGAGTGCACACTTCTGCCTGCTGGGTTGTCTGATTAATGACTTGTTGTTGTGACTGGTGTGCCTGCTTTGAGCCATGTAGATATGTGAGTGTGTGGGTGAGGGGAGAGACTTGGGCCGACTGATACTTTTTCAGCAGAATGAGCATTAAAAATGCCGATACCACTGACTGAGAGAGTACCAGTTGATCAAGTGAACTCCCAGAACCTGCAAAATGAAACACTGTTAAAGAAAGGGAGCCCAAACTCCAGGTTCTTGTGGCTTCTGGAGATGGATCTGGGGGCAGGGGAGCAATTGGGATCCCTGATCTAATAGCTGATTGCAAGTTCTTGTGTTGACTGCAATCAGCTAAATAGATGCTCATGTTGAACGGAGAAACTTGGCTTAGAAAGCCATGTCTGCAGATGATAAGGGACCTGCAGTATTGGTGAGGACAATTTGGTTGGTGGAGCTCTTTGAATTGATAGTGGGATTGATGTGAAGAGGGTGGGCTGTGACTGAATTCAGGAATTGGTAATGGAGGTGTTGCAGAAGCTGCATATCCTGCAGCTAAGAATACTGCATTCAGTGCCTTTTGTTGCAGACATGTTGGGTTTTTTCTGTGGGAATGATGGCTAAGATTCAGCTGGGTTGGATCTAGGGATTTAAAAAGGACCACTCTCTGAAGCCATACTAGTTGAATGATTAAGATGGGGATGAGGGCACCTGCAAAACAAGAAACAGAGTCAGTGAAAAAGTGGACAGTTCTGCCCAGTTTTTTGAAGTTGTTTTGTTTGGGAGGTTCAGTGAGGTGTGGAAAAGTAAGGTGCAAATGGAGGAGGGGGGCTCCTAGGTTCTTGTGGGTTCTAGGAGTACAAGAAGGATGGGGGGAGAAGCTGAAGGTAACCACATCTGAAGATTGTGACTTTCAGGTATTTCCTTTTTCTTTGGAAGGGGTTCTCCTGTAGGAGATGGATATCTAGGGGTCTGCTGTGGTGTATGGTGTAGAAAGGAGGTGTGCTGCTATGATGGATAGCATGTGTGATGTGGTTTGTGGTGAAGCGAGGAACATTCTCCAGCAGTCTTAGCATGACATACTGGAGAGTGGTAATTGAACCTTGAATGCCTTGTTTCTCTTCATGACCTTCATCAAGCCTTTGTTGTAATTTCAGGAGAATTAGCACAAGTGCTGATACCACACTCTGAAATAACAACAAAGGAATGGGAAGTTCATAGATGAGAAAGACCTGCAAAAAATAGAACACAGTTAGTGAGAAGGTTCTGACTGACCAGTGACTTTGTTTGGTAGAGCTGTTGGAGTTGGCTCGGGAGATGGTGCTTTGGGCTGCTAAGGGTACCCCTTTTGATTTATCATTGTCAAACATGGGCATTGGAATTATTTGAGGAGGATGGAACAGCCATAGTTGGGTTGATGAGCTTCCTGGTCAGTTTATGCCTGAAGGCTGGGATTGCCAATTTGTCTAAGTGAATCTGACCTCTAATCTGATTGGGGAGCTCATTCAGATTTGGATAGTGGGTGATAGCTGGGAGATTATGACTCAGTTTGGAAAGTGAGTCAGTTGGGGTATTGGCTTCTCTGTAGGCATGGGTGTAGGTAATTGTTTCACATTGATGACAGGATGCCTGAGTTTTTGGATGGCTATGGTTAAGGTCCATGGAGGAGTAGCATCAGTTGTCAACCAGTGGATCAGAAGAGCAGAGTCAGCTTCAAGGTGGATTTTAGTGAATCCATTGTTAATGCACCAGTTGAGTCCTAGTATGGCTGCTTCAGTTTCAGCTAGATTATTGGAACCTTCTCCAAGAGGGGAGGCAATTGCATAAATAAAGTCACCATGGTCATCCCTAATGATGGCCCCTGCTCCCATTTTACCAGGATTAGTCAAGGCACTTCCATCAGAGTTAACCTTGACTGTGCCTTTGTTAGGTTTTTGCCAAATGACCTAGGTAATTTGAGTGTGGAATTGAAGGGTTTCAGAAAGAGGGTACAGCATGTTCCAATCAGGGGGCCAGTCTATTGAGGGATAGTGGGCTTTGAGCATCAGGTTGATGTCAGAATTTATAGAGTACAGAACCCTGGACATTGATGATTTTTTAGTTCCATACTTGACTGCACATCTGTTTTTCCAAAGGTTCCAACAAACAACAATTGGGAGGGTGTCAATCAGGAGTTTGTGAACTTCATTGTTGGCTTTGTTCCTCCACCATTTGATCAACAGAGTGGACAGTGGCATTTCTGCAAAGGGAAACCCAGCAGGTGAAGTTAAGATCTTCCATACAGCCTTGGCAAAGTGACCTTTACTGAAAATATGATCAACTGATTCAGCTTGAGGTCTTAAGCAACATACACATCTGTTGACTGTTGGGGGCCAAATTTTGCAACTCTGTCATCAGTGGGCAATTTATTTCTGAGTGCCCTCCACAAGCAGAAGGACCATTTGAAAGGTACTTTCTTGTGCCAGGTTTTTCTATTAATGAACAGTTTGGGTCCTGATCTCCATACTACATTCCAAGCAGATGAACATGTGAAATTTCCAGCTGCAGTAGGTTTCCAAATTGGCTTGTCAAGCACTTGAGGGTTATATGAGATGGGAATCTGAAGGATTTCTGGAATCATATGAGCAGGGGCTATGTTGTTGAGCTTCTGAATGTCCCAAGAACCAGAGTCCCAAAAGTGTGAGACTTGAATGTTCCCAGGCCTCCCCCCCTGTATTCTGAAACTGGCCAGATGACCTATACCTAGCCAGTTATCCCACCAAAAGGAGGAATTTCCTGAGTGTAGAGACCATTGGATATGAGTTTCAGCTTCCTTTTTGTTGGACATCATTCTCTTCCAAGCCTGAGATTGTCCAGAGGCCCATTTTTTAGAGATTGGTTGGGACCTCTGACAGTATTTTGCTTTGAGGAAAGAGCTCCAAAGGGAGTCTTTTGTTCTTAAACACTACCATTGTTTAAATTCTAGGGATTTGCAGACATCTTCCATAGCTCTAAAACCAATTCCACCCTCATCTTGAGGGATGGCCAATTTTTTCCAAGAAGCCCAATGGTACTTGTTTTTGTTTTGATCCATCCCCCAGAAAAAGTTTGCTGCCAGTTTTTCAATCTGTTTAATGACAGTCTTTGGAGGGGAAACAACAGATAGAAGGTGAATGGGAAGGGATTGGAGAACATGCTTAATGAGAGTGGCCCTTCCTCCATGAGATAACAGTTTGCCATGCCAGCCCCTAATTCTGCTAACCACCTTGGAAGAGATGGAGTTGAAGTGAATGATTCTTTTCCTTCCTGTGTAGAGGGGACATCCAAGGTAGGTGAGGGGTGAATCTTTTCTAGAGAAGCCTGTGATTTGCTGGATCATTCTGATGGTATGAGGGAATGCAAATGGAGATGTCATGAAATAACTCTTGTTTTTATTGATCAGTTGCCCAGATGTCTGCTCATAAGCCTCTAGGATGTTCATGATTTTTTGAAGTGAAGCTCTTCTCCCTGAGGTGAATATGATTATATCATCAGCAAAACTAAGATGAGTAACCTGAGGAACTCTTTTTTCCATATAGAAACCATTGAAGAATTGATCATGGGTGAGATTGTTCAGCATTCTGGAAAGAAGCTCAGCCCCTAAGATGAACAAGGCAGGTGCTAGGGGGTCCCCCTGTTTCAAACCTCTAGTGGAATGGAAGAATCCACACCTTGTGCCATTTACAATTACAGAGTACCAGTTGTTGGAAAGAGTTCTCCAAACCATATCAATTATCCTCTCATTGAAGCCAAGTCTTCTCATGATTAGACATGTGTAGGACAAGATACTATGTCATATGCCTTTGCCATATCCAGTTTGATCACCACATTTGCACCAACATTGGGTTTTTTGTTGCCTTGAACAATTTTTGGGCTAGCATGATGTTTTCAGATATACTTCTGCCCTTAACAAAACCAGTTTGATTTGGGGTGATGATTTTGGGTAGGATTGGTGCCATTCTGGAACAGATGAGTTTGGAAATGATTTTGTTTATGAAGTTGCTCAGGCTGATTGGTCTGAATTCAGATAAGGAGTTGGGGAATTCAACTTTGGGCATGAGGACCAGGCATGCCTGTGTCATATATCTGGGCATGGGGTGACCACAGAAGAAAGCATTCACAACATTGAAGAGGTCCTGCTTGATAATTTCCCAACAGTACTGGTAAAACTTGCCATTTAACCCATCAGGGCCTGCTGCACTTACTGGGCTCATGGAGAATACAACCTCATGAATTTCCTCCATGGAAGGTGGTTTGTTCAGGGCATCATTGTCATCAGAAGTAACCAGAGTAGGAACACAGGAGAGGAGATCTTCCCTGACTATTCCACCAGGATCAGTGAATAGATTCTGAAAGTGATCACATGCTGCCTCACCAATAGCTTCATCACCCTGAATCCATTCATTATCCTCATTTTTGATTTTGTGAATGAAGAGTTTTCTTCTTCTTCCCCTGATCAGACTATGGAAATATCTGTGTTTTTTGTTTCAGAACAGCTTCCTCAGTTTTCAAGTGTTTTATGTATTGGGCATTCAATTCATGTAAGGCTGCTCTGTCAGAGTCTCTGTTAGTTTGGGCCCAGGTTTCTTCAGCTTGCTTAACTTTGGCTTCAAAGTCTTTGACATTCTGAAATATATCCCCATATTGCTGCCTGGACCATTTTCTTAATTCAGTACATAGGACTTTGGTTTTTTTATGAAAGATCCACATTGGGTTTCCATGAAATGTTCTGCTCCAAACTGACTGAACCAAAGGCATGAATGATTCATTGTCTACCCAACAGTTCAGGAATTTGAAATACCTCTTAGTAGTGTCAGTTCTAACATGCATCTCTATTAGCAGTGGTGAGTGATCAGACCCTGCAGAGGCAAGGTGAGTGATTGTAGCAGCTGGAAAGGATGACAGCCATTCATCATTGACTAGACCTCTGTCCAGCCTTTCCAAATAATAGCAGATGGACCTATTCCATTAGACCAAGTGTACCTTGGGCCATAGAATCCTTGGTCAATCAAACCACAGTCCTCAATCATACTTAGGAAATCAATGCTCTTGTTGATTTGGTAAGGAAGACTCCAATTTTCTCTTCAATTGAGGCAATGACATTGAAGTCCCCAATAGCACACCAGGGAATAGAAGTACAACTTGATTTATTCCTCATGTAATCCCATAGGGGCCATCTCAGAACAGGCTTACATTTTGCATAGATGACAGAGATATGGAAAGGTTCAGAAGCTTCAACATGTCTTAGTTCCAAAGTAACTTGTTGCTCATATGAGTCTACGACAGTAGCAGAGAAGTCCTGATCCCAGAAAATCCAAATTTTATTGTTGGTATTAAAAGTGGCATGGTGCATGGACAATTGGATTTTGAAGTGGTTGAGGTAAGAATCATCCAGAAAAGGTTCCAAGATGGCTATGAGGGAGATTTTGTGGAGTTTTCTGAGTACTTTGAGTCTTTCAAGGGCTCCAGAGGTTCTGATCCCTCTGATATTCCAAGTAAGTGTGCTAATCATTAAAAGTGGGAGGGGAGTTTATGGTTTGGTGGAGCACTGCTAGATGCAGCTCTGCTTGTGGTTAACCTTGGGGAAGGCCTGGATTTGGATGGAGATCTTTGGGGAATGGATTCATCAAGATTGTCTGCCTCATTAATTGCATTGATCAGGAGGTCACAATGCTGCTCCTCATCTGAATCAGTATTATCATCAACCTCCCCTCTCATCTCATCCTCTGACAGGATTGGTCTATACTCATCCTCCACATCAGGAGGAAGCATGGGGACATCAGGAGCTTTAGGATCATTTTCCTCTGTAACAGTGTTGGCTAGAAGAGGTTGGGAAAGGGAAGGGTCTGGATCAGGATCTTTGTAGGTTGCAGATTTATTGGTTGAACCTTGGCCATTGATTCTTGGTGTTGAGTTGCAGGGTTTTGTACTGGAGTATGGAATTCCTTTTCAATTGGCTCATTAATGGAGATCCCTGCATTCTGCTATCTCATTACTTTTCTCTTCTTTTGGCTAGGCTTATTTTTGGATTTAGGAGCTTGGAGGTTGAAATCAGCACCCATATGGTTTTTTCCTTTTAAGAGGCTTTTCAATTGATCATCATGAAGGCTAGTTTGATTTTCATCAGAACTAATTACCTCACATTGCTGTTCATTCAACCGAGTAGCTGTAGATTAAAAATTGTGATTGGCAGGCAAGACAGTGGTAGCAGGAGATGAGTGGTCCAACCTATGGTCTGTCAAATGTGTAGAAGCACACTCATGCAAAACATGAGGAGATCCCACCCCCTTTGGAACCCCTTCCTGTCTTTCTATAGGCATCCCCTAACAAATCTCCTTTCCTCCTTGGACTTCACAGATACCAGATACAGAAGCAATATAGGGGTTTTGGGGATGGGTTGATTCTGGGCACCAGAATCATCACTCCTCCCCAGTGGAGCTGGGGGATTGATAAAGGGTATACCTGAAGCCTGAAGGTCCTTTTGCTGGATTCTTTTGACTGTTGCTGCTGGGTGTTTGGTTGTTTGGCCACAAACATTGTTTGCTGTTTTTTGGTCTGTACACCTCCCCTTGCTTTTTTGCTTTTCTGAGTTTGCCATTCCTCCTGAGATTCTGATTTATTGCTTGGTCCTGCTTCTTCCTTATTTTGCTGGATGACTGCATTTTGGTGGTTATCTTGCTTTTGTTGTACCTGTTCTAGTGGCTTGTCTTTTTGGTTTTGGGAAGCATTTGGTGGGACAATGGCTTTTTTCTTATGAGTATCATCTTTCTTAGCTTTCTCTGGGCAGGAGTGAATGGTGTGTTCAAGCAGTCTGCAATGGGTGCAGTAATCAGGGACCTTTTCATATTGGATTTACAACCACTGTCCATCCCCATTTTCATCTTGGTTTTCATCATAGCCCAACCACACATGGTAGGTCTGTCTTTTGTGAGATCTATCTGCATTTTGACCTTGGCAACACTTCCTCTTGTCTTTTGGAATAAGGCAAGGTCCAGGAAGAGAACCTTTCCCACATGGGACAGGAGGGGTGTGAGGACTTCAGTGTAATATAGATGCCATGGAAGTTCAGGAATAACAATCCAGACAGGAACAATAGGGGAATCTTCATGGGGTTTGAACAAGGGAGTCCATGCCTCAAGCTTCATCATTTGCCCTTGGATGTACATGAATTGTTTGTTCCAAATAGTTGCATGGTCATACTCATTATCTAGATCAATGTAAACAGTTTTGGAGTTGAAGTGGGCAATCTTGACACCTCCTTCAAGTTCAGTCTGAGTGATGAAACTCTTCCTGATAATTTCCATTCTGGGCATGGTGTTGGAGAATTTGCCAACCACAGTAAACTTACATCTAGCAGCCAGGGTGACCATGTAATCCTCTTTTTTGAACACTACTGCTGGCAAGCCCTGTTTTGTGGTCAACTTGGGTGGTGAAAAGGACATGGGGGTTCTTTCAGCCTCAAACCTTGCTCTGATTTTTGTGGCATAGGATTGAGTAACTATGGGTGGAGGTGGTTCCGTGTTAGAAGGGTTCTTTTTGGTTTGTTCTTTGGTTCCTGAAGGTTGGGGGTTTGTCTTGGGAAGCAATGGAGCAGTATCTGATTCCTGGGGTTTTTGGTTTTGAGAGTTTGGCTTTTTGGTAGGTCTGTCAAAGTTTGCAGAAATCTTTGGGAGGTTGTTATAGTTATTGGGGATAGGTTTTTTGGGTTGTTGGTTAGTGGCTTGGGGGTTTGCAGGAACATCCTTTGCATTAGGCTCTTGAGAGGTGTTGGTGGTTTTTTGAGAGTTGGTATTAGGGGACTCATTTTGGTTTTGTGTGGGAGCAGTTGTAGGATATGTTGCAGCAGTAGGCTGTGGCTGGGGAGATTGGAGTGCAAAAAGTGTATGGTCATCATTTGGAAAAGGGATACATGAAATAAGATTTTTGAACTTGAGGGACAGAGCAGACATTGGGGATCATAGCAGAACTCACCTGGGCAATAGATCGAACATCTGAGACAGTGAAGCCTGCAGAATCACTATTTTGGATATTCGAACAGATTGGCTCATGTAAAATTGTAGCTGATGATGGGAATTCAGTCTCTTGAACCTCATGAACCTTTGGGCATTGGTCTTGTACCAATTGATTTGCTTGATCACCCTGCCCGGCCAAGTGAGGAGCAACTGGAGCGTTCAGAGCTCGAGAAGATGCATTACCTCCGATGGAATGGTGCAAAAGTTGGTCTTTAGGCTCCATAAGAACTAGGGAATGATCTCCTATCAACAATTCCCCTTGCATTGAGCTGATTTGGGCATTAGCATTTGGTCGAACAATATTTGATGAACAGTGTTCAGGAACACTATTTTTCAGATTCGAGGAGAATGGCCCTTGTAAAATTGGAGCTGATTGGTTCTGAACATTCTGAACTGTAGAAATAGAATGGCATTGATTTTGGCCACCAGTTATCCCCGGAGCACCTTGTCCGGCCAAATGGTGGAGCTGTGGTTCATCGACTTGGTGGAGGTGATCAATTCCTTGATTGAGTTGACCCAAATTTTTGCATGGAGGATCAGTGTGAGTAGTAGAAGGTATTCCAGTTGGAAAATGGGTTCCAATTGGCCCAGAACTAGGAGTTGCATTTCCGGCCATTTGGAGGTCGCTGGCGATTTGCAGTAGGTTGTAGGGGACGATTTCCACGGTGGAATTGGCTGAAATTTGGTGGAGAGTTGCGGAATGAGATGGGGAATAATCTCCATGGAGTGAAGTTCCAATAATTGGCCCAGAATTGCCTTGGGAAATTTCAGAAGTTCCCAGGCGATTTTTATGAACAGTGATCGCAACACCAAATTGAAGATCTGTTCCAGCTGGGTTAATATTTTGCAATGGGGTTTGTTGGGGTGGGTGCGCATTTAGGAGACGCATGGTTTGACTTTGGTCCGGTGGCTTTTCACCGGTGGACAGCGGAGCAGTGGCCATATCGCCACTGCCGCATTACTGTAGCGAAGATCGTCTGTACGGAGAGAATTTTGGAAAAAGGCGGCTGCGATCCCTTAGTGTCAGGTTGTGTGTTGTTAATAATGCATTTGAGTTGAGGGTAATTGTTAATCCCAATTGATGCTTGATGAAGTTACCTTAGGAAAGCTGAAATTTTCCTTTCTTTTATCTTGAGGAGGTGGGAATTACTTTGTTTGCTTGAGGACAAGCAAAAGCTTAAATTTGGGGGAGTTGATAACTAGGGATTCTAGCCTATCTTATGCTCCTTTTTGCTTAGGTTTTGGATAAAAAATTTGTAAAAGTATTCCCGAAAACTAACTTATTGTGCTTGTTTGCAGTGTTTGGTCAAAATGAAGCAAGAAAGTCATAACCAGCTCATAAAGGAGTAAAACCTGCACAAGTTCAAAGCTGAGATAAAAGCGCTAACAGCGGAGGAAAAGGGCGGCCGCGGAAGGTCCACCGCTGGGGCGGCCACAATTACGCTAACAGTGGAATTGAGATTCAGAGAGGCATTTTAGGGTACAACAGATACCGCTGACCGTGGTGATATAGCGCGGCAGCGGAATAATTGGCGCGGCCACGGTGATAATTCCGCTGAGGGCGAAATAAGAGATTCAGAGGCCTGTAATTTTGAGCTCGAATGAAGAGCGCGGTCCGCGAACATATTACGCAGCCGCGGTTGAAGACAACACTGAGGAGGCCTCTTTTACGCTGTCCGCAGAACCTAGCCTAGTCCCAGTCCAAAGTTGAAGAAACGCGATCTGCGCTTGCTTTTGCACGGCCGCGACAGTTCAAGTGCTGAGGCGCTCAGTATTTTGCTGACAGCGAAAGCTCCGTAGGGGTATTTTGTCCAGGAATTTCAGCTGTGTATAAATAGTTCTTTTTCACATTTTTAGGTCAGCTTTTGTTTTGAGGAGCACGTGAACAACCTTTTTATTGACTCCTTTCAAAAGAGGTAAGATCCGGTGAATCGGAAACAATTAATTAAGAATTCAAAACTTTTTTATGGAACAGACATATGAATATGTATGGATCATACCTTTCATTCGTATTTTACTTCTTAGAGTAATTTTAGAGCATCTTTAGCAATCAATCTTAGATTTTACTTTTGTAATTACTTTTATGGCTTATATTTTATCTCCATCTATTATATCTACCTTGATTCTGAGTAGCTAAACCCATTAGCTAGGGTTGTGACCCAATCCTAGTGTGGGTATTTAATGGGTCTTCAATTTTAGGGCTTAATTGTTTATGGGTTAATGATATTTATCTTGAATCATGCTTTAATTGTTGAATTAGTGGTTGCAAACACTGGTTCGTGCCTATATGACTTAGACTCTTCCTGAGAAAGAGAGACTAAGTCTAGGAAATTCAGGCTAACAAGGAATTGGGGGGCATTCAAGAGATTGATAGCCCCAATTAAAGGGTTAAACCTAGAGATAGTAATACCCGACTTAAGCCAATTTTGCTTGCATTGTTTGAACACCCAATTGGGCTTGAGAAAGTCAATTAGGGCAAAGTCACTCAAACTACCGAGAGGTATAGAGTGAGTAATTATGTGCAAAGGTTATATCATGACCCCAAATATAACAATCTTGTCCTAACTTTTAGACCCCATTAGACACTCACCTAGGTGTAAGTCACTTCCCTAGTGCTTTTTATCAATTGAGAAAAACCCTTCAAAAATATTGTACTTAGGTTATTTCCAGCAATTAGTAGCATCAATGGTAGAATAGAACAAATCCAAATATGTTGAGAAGTGCATTTAAAAGCAACACGCATAGCTAGATTGGATAGAAACCCAACTCCCAACCAATATTAGCTCCTTGTGGATATCGATCCCGACCTTTCGAGTAAATGCTGCATCAACCACTCTTGCCATTTTATAGTGGTATAGGGTTAGAGCTGATCACAGAGTAATTGTGCGGTCCGCATAATTTTGGTGCGGTCCGCACTTTTGTGACACTTAAGCCAATTTCTTTTATACAGTCCCTGTAATGCGTACCCATTCCTGCATACACTTCAAAACTAGTTAGCCCAAAACAAAGCCTATCTAATGAAGAAGAATCAAGAAAAATAAAAAAGACACATGGTCTGCCTCCCAAGAAGCGCCTGATTTAACTCGCGGCATGACGCAGATTACCAATCATTTGAAATGAAGAACCGCCACAATGTGGCCATCATCAACCTTGCCAAGATAATGTTTAACCCGGTGCCCATTGACTCTAAACACCTCATCATTCTTGTTTTTTAAATCCAAAGCACCAAAGGGGGTTACATTCACCACTTCAAATGGGCCACTCCATTTTGACTTCAACTTGCCCGGAAACATCCGTAATTGGGAATTGAACAATAGAACAAGATCACCCTCTTTAAACTCCTTGTTGTGGATGTACTTGTCATGGAGGTACTTCATCTTTTCCTTGTAAAGGGACGAGCTTGTGTAGGCATGATACCGAAATTTATCTAGCTCATTCAATTGTGCCACCCTAAAGTTTGCGGAGACATCCCACTCAAGGTTAAACTTCTTCAAAGCCCACATGGCCTTATTCTCAAGTTCCACTGGAAGATGACATGCCTTCCCAAACACCAATCGATATGGAGACATCCCAATCGGTATTTTGTATGTCGTCCTATAAGCCCAAAGAGCATCATCAAGTTTTCCTGACCAATCTGTCCGGTTGGCATTCACAATCTTTGACAAAATACTCTTGATCTCCCGGTTTGAGACTTCAACTTGTCCGCTTGCTTGAGGATGGTAGGGGGTCAAGACTTTGTGAGTGCCACCATACTTGGTGAGTAAGGTATCAAAAGCCTTGTTGCAAAAATGCGATCCCTCATCATTAATAATGGCCCTAGGAGTACTGAATCTTGTAAAGATGTTCTTCTTCAAAAATGCCACCACACTTCGAGCTTCGTTGTTGGGTAAAGCCACGGCTTCAACCCATTTTGACACATAGTCCACAGCTACCAAAATGTAAATGTTCCCACAAGAGCTCATGAACGGTCCCATGAAATCAATACCCCACCCATCAAAGATGTTAATTTCCAAGATGGTGGTGAGGGGCATCTTATTCTTCTTAGAAATCCCACCAGCCCTTTGACATTCATCACAATGCTTGACTAGATCACTAGGGTCCTTGTAGAGAGTAGGCCAATAGAATCCACAACTCAACACTTTTGTTGTTGTTCTAGCTCCACCGTGGTGACCACCATACGGTGAGGAGTGGGAAGCCTCAAGAATTTCCACTTGTTCCTCCTCCGCCACACATCGTCGAATCACACCATCGGTACAAATCTGGAAGAGGTACGGCTCATCCCAATAATAGTCAAGGCAATCCCGTTTGAGCTTCTTCCTTTGGTTTGAAGAGAACTCATTCGGTACAATGCCGCTCACAAGATAATTGGCTAAGTCGGTGAACCATGGCATCCCGGTCATTGAAATGGCTAGCAATTGCTCGTCGAGGAAGGAATCGTTGAACTCAAGGCCGTCATGTGGCCTCCCCTCCTCCTCCAAACGAGAGAAGTGGTCCGCCACTTGATTTTCACTACCCTTGCAGTTTTGAATCTCTAGATCAAACTCTTGCAATAGAAGCACCCACCGCATTAATCTTTCCTTAGAATCTTTCTTGCTCATCAAATACCGAAGCGCCACATGGTCGGTGTGAACATTCACCTTTGTACCCATCAAATACGGGCGGAACTTCTCCATAGCAAATACAATAGCAAGTAGCTCTTTTTCGGTCACTGTGTAATTGGCTTGAGCGTCATTCATGGTCTTGCTAGCATAGTAGACCGGATGGAACATTTTGTTTATTCTTTGCCCCAAAACCGCTCCAACCCCCACATCACTAGCGTCACAAATGAGCTCAAAAGGTAAGCTCAAATCCGGTGCGGTGATAATAGGAGTAGTAGTCAACTTGAACTTGAGCAACTCGAATGCCTTCATACAATATTCTTTGAAATGGAACTTGGCATCCTTCTCCAAAAGTTTACACAAAGGGTTTACCACCTTGGAAAAATCCTTGATCAATCGGCGACAGAACCCCGCATGACCCAAGAAGCTCCTCACTCCCTTCACGGATGTAGGAGGAGGGAGATTGGAGATCACCTCAATTTTGTCCTTGACCTCAATACCATGCTTTGAAATTTTGTGGCCGAGGACTATGCCTTCCTCTACCATGAAGTGACATTTCTCCCAATACAATATCAAGTTCGTCTCCTCACATCTTGCCAAGACCTTATCCAAATTGTTCAAGCGATCGTCAAAAGAATTCCCAACCAAAGAAAAGTCATCCATGAAGACCTCAAGATTATCCTCCACCATGTCGGTGAAAATAGCCATCATACACCGTTGAAAAGTCGTCGGTGCATTACACAACCCAAATGGCATCCTTGAGAACGAGAAATTACCATAAGGACATGCGAAAGTTGTCTTCTCTTGGTCCTCCGGAGCAATAAGAATTTGATTGTAGCCGGAATATCCATCAAGGAAATAATAGAAAGCACGGTCGGCCAACCTATCTAGCATTTGATCAAGGAAGGGAAGTGGGAAATGATCCTTTCTTATAACTTTGTAGAGCTTGCGATAGTCCATGCATACTCTCCACCCGATCACCGTTCTTGTAGGAATCAACTCGTTCTTGTCATTGGTAACCACAGTCATGCCCCCTTTCTTTGGGACACATTGCACCGGCGAAGTCCATGAACTATCGGAAATGGGGTAAACAACCCTGGCATCCAGCCACTTTATGATCTCCTTCTTGACCACCTCTTGAATTGCTTCATTTAGCCTACTTTGATGTTCAACGGAGGGTTTGGCACCCTCTTCCAAAATAATCTTGTGCATGCAAAAGGCGGGGCTTATACCTCGGATATCTGCCAATGTCCATCCAATTGCTCTTTTCCTCCTTTGTAGCACCTCCAATGTGGACTCTACTTGCATGTTAGTCAAAGAAGAGGAAAGAATAACCGGTAAAGTTGAAGAAGGGCCAAGGAATTCATACCTGAGATGCAGAGGCAATGGCTTTAACTCCAATATGGTAGGCTCCTCGATTGAGGGCTTTATTGGAGAATTCTTCCGGTTCTCAAGATCCAAGGATAACTTGCGGGTTCATAAGTGTACGACCCCATTCCTTGCAATGCATTCACACATTCCACATAGCTATCATTCTCCCCATCATCATCAAGGTTGAGCAACACGGCTTCCAATTTGCCTTCAACATTCATTGTGGCACTAGCATCATCAACAATAACATCGGTCACTAAATCCACGAACGAACAAACTTCATTGCTATTCGGTTGCCTCATAGATTTGCACACATGGAAGACCACCTTTTCATCACCGACCCGAAAAGTGAGCTCACCGGCTTCCACATCAACAAGAACATTCCCCACAGCAAGGAAAGGTCTACCCAAAATAATAGGCACTCATAGTCCACATTACAATCAAGAATCACAAAGTCCGCCAGGAGGATGAACTTGTCAACACGAACCAACACATCATCAACAATACCCAATGGCCTCTTCATTGTACGATCTGCCATTTGCATCCTCATGGATGTGGGTCTTGGTTGCCCAATTTCCAAAGTTTTCAACACAGAGTAGGGCATCAAGTTGATACTCGCCCCTAGATCACATAGAGCTTTGGCAAAATCGGCGCTCCCTATAGTGCAAGGGATTGTGAAAGCGTCCGGATCTTCCAATTTCGGAGCCATTGAGTGCACAATAGCACTCAGTTGATGTGCCATCTAGATAGTATCACAATCCATCGATCTTTTCTTGATCACCAAGTCCTTCATGAACTTTGCATAGCCCGGCATTTTCTCTAAAGCCTCAACCAACGGTACATTGATAGACAAACTCTTCATCATGTCAATACACTTTTTGAATTCTCGCTATTTTTCTTTGCAAGCCTTTGAGGGTATGGAGGGGAGGCCTTGGCATTGGTTCCTTAGCCTTTGGTACTACCGGTTCCGGCATGTCAATTACGTGTTCCCTAGAAGGGTTCACTTCTTCTTGTGTCTCCTCCACATTTTCATCAATGTCAATTCTCACTTCTTCATTAGCTTGAACCGCATTACTTGGAGTCTCGTCTTCTTGCACCAACACATCATCATCCACAATTCTTCTTTGATTTGAGGTGGTTGCCTCCCTACCTTTTCGACTTCTTGTAGTCACGGCCATAACATGTCCCGTGTTATTCCCACCCTTCGGGTTCACCACCGTATCACTAGGTAGTGCCCCCTTAGGAGGAGTGTTCAAAGCTTGCGAGATTTGGCCCAATTAAACTTCCAAATTGCGAATTGTAAGTGTTGTGAGAGGCTAATTGAGCATCGGAGTCGGCGTTCTTCTCCATCATTTGTGTAAACATGTTCTCTATTCAGCTCATTTCATTTTTAGAAGAACTCAGACCTTGGGAAGGATACGAAGGTGGGTTTCTTGATTGTTGAAACATTGGGGGCCTTTGAAAACCCGACCCCCGATTCCCTTGGTTATTATTATTCCGACCCCCTTGGTTGTTGCCTCCCCAATTTCTTTGATTGTTGCCACCCCAATTGCCTTGATTATTGCCTCCCCAATTGCCTTGGTTACCTTGATTATTCCAATTGCCTTGATTAGTGTTACCACCACTCCAATTGCCTTGGTAGCCATGGTTGTTCCAATTTCCTTGATTTCTTTGTAACCGTCATTGTTGTTGATTTTGTGTTTGAGCATTGTTTCTTTGGCCTTGATAATTGTTGACATATTGCACTTCTTCTTCTTGCTCATTGAGCAAATCGCCTTGGTCATACCCACTATCATCTTGCATGAATTGTTCCGGACGGCTTTGTATTTGTTGACCTTTTTGTCGTCTCTTGTTCATCATCATATTTACACCTTCCATCGCATCCATGTGTTTCGGCCCTTGAACTTGTTGAAGCTGAGCTTTGTCCAATTGATTCATTGTAGTTGTCAACTCGATAATAGCTTGCCCATGATCATGTAGTTCCTTGTGTAGGTGAATGACATTTGGGTCACCTTGAGGAACATTGGCTCTACTTTGCCATGCCGATGAGGTATCCGCCATCTCATCCAAAATTTCACAGGCTTCGGCATAAGGCATGTTCATGAAGTTCCCACCGGCGAGTTGATTTACCACACATTGATTTTTTGTGTTGATCCCCCTATAGAAGGTTTGTTGGATCATGGCCTCGGTAATATCATTATTCGAGCACTCTTTAACCATGGTACGATATCTTTCCAAATCTCGTGCAATGGCTCATTGGGTTCTTGGTTGAACGAAAGAATCTCATCCCGAAGTGTCGCTATATTCCCAGGAGAGAAGAATTTGGCGATGAATTTTTCCGCCAACTCATCCCAGGTATGGATGAAATGATTGGGAAATCTCTCTAACCAATCCAATGCCTTTCCCCGTAGAGAAAAGGGAAATAGCCTCAACCGCAGCGCGTCCTCAAAAACACTGGTTTGCTTGCTCCCCTGACAAGTATCGACCAACCCTTTGAGATGCTTGTAAGCATTTTGAATCGGAACCCCGGTGAAGAATACCCGTTGCTCAAGTAGTGTAAGCATCACATTGGTGATTTAGAAGTTGCCCACCCTAATGCGAGGCGGGACTATAGCACTTGTATAACCCTCGTTCGGCAACACCCAGTGCGCTGCCGCTCTTGGTGGAGGCGGGGGAGGGACGGGAACATTATCATGAGGCGGTCGGCCTTGCCTATTTGCTTGAGGTTCAAGAGGAACCTCATCAACTTGGTCATCATCTACGTCATGCCCCATTGGCAAATTCCCGATGGGCTCGTTGTTCAGAGCCATCTTCGTACCTATAATCAATTCAAAAACAAAGTTAATGACTTGGAAGGAAAAGAAGACAAATCACACAAAAACCTAGATATATAGCTAAATCCGTTTAACTCCCCGGAAACTGCGCCAAAATTGATGCTGCCCAAACTCACACCACAAATATAGGTTGTGAGGCGATCGAAGCAATAATAAAAACCCAACGCGAATCGGGGTGGAATCCACATGGAGTTATATTTTGGATTAGGTATACACCTAGTGTGACTATATGATGTGCCCAAGATTGCACTTCCATATATTTGGTTGTTATTTCTACTTCTACTTTTAAGCTATTGATTGTAATTGTAGAGCTAAGAGACAATATTTTTGGTGTTGTTGTTTTTCAAGTTTATAAAAGATCTAGGGTCGTGACTTCCACCTAGGTGGTTACCTAACGGGTTGTAAACTCTAGGGCAAGTTTGATTGGTCGGGATTGTAATATAGCAATCACAAGCCACTGAATACCTCTCGGTAGTTAGAGTAATTTTGCCCAATTTGGCTTTCTCAAGTCCAAATGGGTATTGCAAAAAATAAGTGATAAATACTCAAGTCGAGTCTTACTATCTCTAGATTCAACCCGTTAATTGGGGCTATCAATTTCTTGAGTTCACCCCAATTCCTTATTAGCCAAGTTTTCCTAGACTTAGTCTCTCTTTCTCAAGTGGAGACTAAGTCAATTAGGCATGAATCAATGTTTGCAATCATTAATTCTTGAAGTCAAGCAAGAACTAGGCTAAATATCACTAACCCAATCATAAACAAGCCCTAAATCAAACACCCATTAAGTACCCACACTAGGGTTGGGTCACAACTCTAGCTAAAAATTTAGCTACTCATGAAAATGAAGAAATTAAAGAAAAATCTAAGATAAAATCAATAATAGGTGATTAAGGGAAGAAAATCTAATGTTAAAATATTTAACTAATACGATGTTACCCAATAGTAAAGAAAATCGGCTCAGGTGTTCCCTACTTACAAAACTTAACCTAAAAATGACAAAAAATTCTATTTATACTAAGTTGAAAATATCTTACAATATTGCCTGTCACACCTCCTTTTTCCCGAGGAGATAGGAAAGAAAGGAGTTTTTCCAATTTAAGTGACAAAAATCGAAATGAGATTATTTTATTTATCTCAGAGTCGCCACTTGGGATAATTATATGGTGTCCCAAGTCACCGGTTTATTTTAAATCCCAAATCGAGGAAATTTGACTCTGATTAAGTCTGCGAAACACAGAAGACAGGGTAAGGAATTCTGTTAACCCGGGAGAAGGTGTGAGGCACTCCCGAGTTCCGTGGTTCTAGCACGGTCGCTTTACTAATTATACCTGGCTGAACTAATTCTGGATATTTTAAGTTCTACAGATATCTATGCACTTTTGCCGTAAACCGCTTTTAGTTGCTTGATTATTTGTAACTATAGAATTATCTTGAAACGAATTACGCGTGCGTGTATTCGTTTTGTTTGGTATGTCAGGAATAACACTTTATTATTATTAAGATTGTTTTGTCAAAGTTGCGCGAACGCATACTTTGCCTTTAATTTGGGAAATCATAACTATGTCACGCGAACGTGTACATAATCAAGATAACTGATTGGTTAACACGCTGCCTAAACCTTACTGGCTTATTCAGAGTAACCTGTTTATTTATCTTTTTTTTTATCCAAGACATATATTTGTATATTTTATTTTTTTTACTTATTGGAACGAGTCTTAAATTAGTTCATGGCTCATCTTCTTCCTCACAATTATTTGTTATGTGCAGGAGATATACTAGACTAATACAAATATTTAAACATGGCTTTATTTGATAAAACAAGCCAGCTTATTAGTGCTAGATTAAATCAATACGTTCTGGACTTAAACACCTCTAACGATTTATTTTTTTTACTAAAGCAAAATCAGATTTGACTCACACGAAGACTAGAACATACTTGAAGCTTTTTTCCATTAACGAAAACATTCATAATTATTAACATATTCCCAAGGCTAGATAATTAACTTATAAAAATACTTGACACCTCAATTTCATAAAAACTAAAACACCATCTTTGTTTCTAAGTTCAATTCTCGACCTCTTAAGATTGTGGTTGGTTGATGTCACAATAATTATTAGTTACACCCAAAATGGACGAGAAATTTTTTTTTTTTTTTAAGGTTCATAATATGACAGAGACCCAAATGAATCATACTAGATTATTTAATAATTGGACATCATTAAAACGTCAACAACGAGATGCAAAATTCATGTCAGTATGATATTTTAATTAATCCTACTCATGGAATTTCAATAAAAATGCAAACATTTCTAAAATTATGAGACCTCATAAAGAAAAAGTGACAAACTAATAAAATATGGTGATAAAATATGCTAGTGATCTAAGTAAACTCACTGAGATAACTAATTACATATCCAAAAGACAGTAGCCAAAGTCTCGAACAAAGGCACAATATCCACGTATTGACAATTCAACTATAACTTAAGACACCAACATAAAACTAATCCAATTAATATACTATTTAAGCTTCATTTTAAAATATAAAATTAGGACTTAAAGAACATAGACGAACCTTCGAATTCCTTATGAATATCTGCAGAACATGTATTATACGAACCCCGAACAACAAACGGAATTTCAAAACTCAACTAAATAATATTTTTGAGTCTTTCCTTAGTTACTACCTTTTTTTCGTTTCCAGATTGCTTTTTTTTCCTCCCCTTGCTAAGTGTTTTTGTTATCTCTTTATAGAGAATAATACTAGCAGATTTTTACTCCTAGAATTTGGAGTGAGGGGGAACGTGAGTTTGGTAGTAGGAGAAGGAAATCGTGGGGGAGGATCGTGAGTGTGTGCTGTGAGGGAGAGAGGGGACGTGAGGGAGTGGGGATTAGAGGAAGTTAGGGAAAAATGGGGTTAATGAGTGTTTTTTTTTTTAATGTAAAGGTTATCTATTTAACATGATTTACTTAATTTTGAGTTTTTTTTTTTAATAATTAAACTATAAAGATAAGAATATTAACCAAACACTTATTACACCAAATAATAATAAAACTAAATTTTTACATGTGTTTTATATGATACTAAAAAATATCATTGCTTATTTATTTAAATTCTAATTAGAAGAAACCAAATATTTTTTTGTAAATTTTCTTTTTCTCTTTACAAATAGAAATAAAAAAAATGTATTCTAAAAAGTGTGAATATGTTTTGTAGTTTTTTCCTTTTTTTTTCAAATAAAACCTATTAAGAGCAAGATTAAAGATTAAAATATCAAGATTAGACCTAAAAAAAATATTTACACTAAAATAGTATAGAATTTGGGTGTGGTCAAAAATTAATTGATCACATTGCCCCTGCGGAGGTTATGAGGCCGCACAATTATGTGTGCGATCCGCACATTAAGATTTGGCTTGACAGGTTCCAGTTCTACAGCCGTACAATTCTGGGTTGCGGCCGGATTCCTTCAACTTTTGTGGACCGCACATTTATGAGTGTGGCCACACTCTTGCTTCTGCGGCCGCACAATTATAGTGCGGTCCGCATTTATTGACCTTGGGCTTTGACAATGTGGGACTTCTGCGGACCGCACATTTCTGAGTGCGGCCGCGCTCTTGACTATGCGGCCGCACAAAAATGGTGCGGTCTGCATTTCTTCTTGACCTTAAAGTCCCATCTCTCTAAACTTTATATTCTGCGGCCGCACCAGAATTGTGCGGTCCGCATTTTGCAGAGCATTTCTTTTCAAAGACTTCCTTCATGATCTGCGGCCGCACTCATTATTGTGCGGTCCGCACAGTGCCCTTTTAGCCTGATTTTTGTCCTTATCCAAAATTACTCCTTCTTGAGTTAATTTTCATCTCTTTAGCTCATATTCTAACACTCATGCATGTTGATACCTAATTTTTTCTCATATATTTTTTATATGCAAAATACTTTCAAAATAGCATATGTATGCATATATAAGTATGCCCAAGTGTTTTAGTATTTTTTCTAGTTTTTAAAGGATTTTTAAATCAATTTATTGCCCATTTTAGCAGTACAAAAACCAATAATTATTCCCAAAATTATCATTTTTGGTGAATAACTTATTTTATTCTATATTTATACCAAAATGTAGCTAGGGTAATTCTATACATTTTTACAAATTTATTTGGTATTTTAAAAGCTAAATTGCATATAATTGCAATTTTAGCCTATTTTCAGAATTAACAGCATTTTATAATTATGAAATTGGTTCCAATATTTTTAAATTAATATATATTATTAATTGATCCAGTACTTTTAATTTGTTTTCGAAATTATTTTTTACTATTTTTATAAATCAAAAGGGAAAAACTGGCTATTTAAAATATGGCCCCATTTCGTTTCAATTATGGCCCAAATTGATCCCCCTAATTGACCCAATTTCAAATCCTTAACAGACCAACCCAATTTCAATCCAACCCGCCTCCGACCCAACCAATTTAACCCGCCCGACCCTCTCTTCTAATCCAGTAGTTGATCATTTTGATCAACGGCCACGATCATTCCTTGCCTTTTTAATCCCCAAAGACTACCCTAATCCCCCTCATTCTCTTCTATCAGCCGCCTCTGAAATCCCTTTCCTCTCGAACTCTCTTGAAACCCTAGCCTCTCTCATCATCTTCAACCTCAATCTCACCGGAATCCATGGACTCTCAGGCCATGGATAGCTTAAACTCATCTCCCTCTGCTCTTAAACACTTGGTATTCGATGTTTCGAGGTCTGACCTCGATGGTGTCCGTTCAGATCTTCGCCGATTCAAGGTTCTATGGCCATCTCCGGCCCAGCTCTGGCACACTATGGTGTTTTGAGCCTGGCTCTGACTTATCCGACTCAGATCGGACCTTTTTCCAAGCCTTTCTCGTTTTAGGGTTCCTTTGAAACCCTAGCTATTCGAGGTTCTCTCCGATTTTTCTTAGATCTGTCACATATCTGTGCTCTACTTGGGTTTTTAAACAATTTTCCCAATTTTTTCTTTCAAAATTATCTTTTAAAAATCACTTCTCTTCGATTTAGGGTTTTCTGAAAGGTTCAAAATGTTTCTCCGACTTTTCTTTTCCTTTCTTTGTGTGTATTTGTCACGCATGTGCTTCCACTGTGTTCTTATGTTTTTCTTTATTATGCATGTCCTTCTGTGCTTTGTTTTTCTACTGTGATACCTATATGTTCTTTTGCTATACTTTTCCGGTATTTTTGTGTTCTTCTACTGTATGTATTTCCTACTGAGTTCTTAGGTTTGTTTGCCTTCTACTGAACTTTGCTTGAGTTCTTCTAAAAGACCTCTTTAAACATATTTCCGCCATTGTGTTCTTAAGTGTTATTGTTTTCTCTTCTACTGAACCCTGTTTAAGTCCCTTCTAAAAGGTTTTTCTTAAACATGTTTCTTCTACTACCATGATGTTCTCTCATTAATGCCTCGAGTTAGTTTCTTCACTCTGTTTGCTACGAATTTTCTGTTGTATTTACTTGTCTTCTCATGAGATTCTGAAAAGAAATCTCTAAGCTTGTTGCCTCCTCATCTCTGTATTTGACTCAAGTCGGAAACCCTAGAATTTGGGGGATTTCCTCCGAGTTTGGTCATATGATCAGACTAGGGTTCTGTTTGAGAACCCTGGACTCTTTCAGACTTATTTTTGAGTCTATGAACTAAGTTTGAACTTCTTTGTTTATGATTCTGAACTTTTAAATTCTTCTATACTAGACTCTTCTACTGATTAGCATGATAGTTCTTCGTGCTTAAGCGTGGTTGTATGCTTTTATATGTGTGATGAATTCTTTCTTCCGAAAAGGTTTTCCAACTTATGATTGATTCAGAATCCTTTTTTAGGTTTGATTGATTATTATTGATTTTCCTTAAGTCAAAATCTTTCCCATCCTTCTGACTTGGTTCATTCATACAAAATCTTCAATTTTTAATTTACTAGTTGTTAATTGATTCCCTTACCTTATTTGCACAAACCGTGTACTACCAAGACTTTTTTCTTAAATATACCTTTATGTATTTACCCCTCTTGTACTGCTTTGAAAAGGTATTTGATTAATCTCTTTCCTTAATTATTTTTACCTGTTTGAAATCAGAATCCCTTAATTAAAGGGAAACCTTGTGAAATTGATTTTCAAACTATTTTCTTACCTATTTCTGCTTGCTTTCCACACTATAAAAGGGCATGACCCTTCTGCACTTTCAAGACAACACATTACACGATTAGCACACATTACACACTTCAGGCACTTATAATCTCACAATTCTCTTCTAAACTCATAGCATTCTGACTACTTGTTTGCACTTTGGCTTTACAAGACTACTGCTTTCTTTTGCTTGTTTCCTCGAGACTGGTATGTTCTAGTTTTGGTTTAAGCATCATCCCAATGTGTTTACTTACAGCTTTTACATCCATGTCTATTTACTGTTTATGTTAAGTTTAAATGTCAATTAGCATGTTAATTTCCTTTCATCTGTTTCTGCTGTGAATCCCTGCACCCCGGTTTCCCTCTATGTGCTTTGAGTTGTAGTTCAGAACATGGCAATATGCAAGTTATTGCACATGTTTGGACTTGATCCCTTTGGGGATCCTAACTCCCAAAACAATGTGTTCTAACAGGCTGGTGGGGTGTGCCAGCACTTCCTATTGCTAGGTATGCCCATTAGCCTGTCTTTGCCACTTCCCCTTTTCCCCTTTTCAGAATTTCTTCTATGCACTTACACTTGAGGGCTGGCCCTTCCACACTGCACTATGTCTCAATCTTGCAATGTATTTGGGTGTGAGCACTGCCCGAAGTCCATGAGGCTCTTAGGGAACTCTGACACACCCCAAATGAGAAAGGCTTTGGATCTTGGTCTTTGGAGTTGGTTTACTTCATGCTTCAGGCAGGAAACCTGAATCGGGCTCTCCTTGGTTGTAATTTTATTTTTTTTATGATGTAATTTCTTTATTTTATTTTGGTTTGTAACAATTTTGTAATAAACTTCTGGGGTGATTAGTGAAAAAGGGAAGGGTAACCATGCATGCATAGGGAATATTTACACTTCTACACTCATGTATCCTGTTTTCACTTCTTCATCTCATATAGAGACCATGTCTATAGGTTTATGCACTTTTGCATCTCATATAGAGACCATGTCTATAGGTTTCTGCACCTCTGCATTTCTATAGAGACCATGTCTATAGGTTTCTACACTTCTGCATTATATAGAGACCATGTCTATAAGTCATTTCTGAAATGCTGCATATCATATAGATAATATGCCTATAGGACTTCCTGAATTTTGCATCTGCATCTGTCACTAGGCAAACCTGTTTATAGGTTTAAATAACTAACAGCATTTTAGATACCATGCTTGTAGGACTTCTGCACTCTTGTTTCGATTAAAAAAAAGTGTTTTAAATCAGTAACGCCTAGAAAGCATGCCTATAGGAACCATCAACCAAATCTGAATCGTCCATTCGCTTATGAGTCTAAAATCAGTAGCAACAATAACGACTGCAGAATTTATATTCTTGTAATTGACAATTTCTTTACCTTAAAATCAGTATACTTCTTTTCAGAAACTAATAGATATCATGCCTATAGGTTTTCGTTTAACACTTAGTCAAGCCATAGGGTAACTTGTAAATTGAATCAGATTCTATTAACCACAACCAGCAAGCAGGCCTGATTCGGGCTTCTTATCTGAAATATGTAATAGGTCAGTTTGTCACAACTCTTAAGTTTAATCAGACCCTAATCAGTACGTGTAAGACATGCTAAACTATATGCTTCTTTTGTTTTTAAGGAGGTTTGTCTGAGCCTTTCTATCTGTTATGTGCTTCTCCCCATATTTGTTACATATGTGTTTTGATTGTCGCCTTAGAATTTTGTCCTTTGAAACTGTAAAACCTCACACCCCTTCCCTTTAGGATTAGTAGTCCCAAATACCTCCGGGGCTGATAGGATTGGGGCGGGTAATAGCATGCAATAAGAAAATGAGACTATTCCGCGCTTTAATATCTTAACGGGGTGGGAAAGGGTAGATATGGATATGATGACCACGCGATAACACCACGTGTATAAACGGTTACCGGGTGTTGTGTGGGGTGATCCATATTATTTATAAACCTAGGACCTCCCCCCCCTTCCTTTACTTGTTTATTTTATTCAGAATTTCAAAACTGCTTTTTTTTTCCCAAACTTCAGCTTCTTTAACTTCTTTTAATTATTTACCACAATTATGTGAAAATCCCCCTCTTTTACTTGTTTATTCAGAATTTTAAAATCGCTTCTTCTCAAATTTCAGTTTCTTCGACTTCGTTTAACTGCAATTACTTGCAACAATTATGTGAAACCCCCCCCCCCCCCCATATTTGTTGTTTGCACTTAAAGTCACAATTATAGTATGGCCGGGAACCACACTAGTGGATCTCGAGGGGTGCCTAACACCTTCCCCTCGGGATAATTTCAAGCTCTTACCCAATCTCTGGTTTTCTAAATCAAAGTTCTTCTTAGTGTCCTAATGCACTTAATCATTAGGTGGCGACTCTTCAATTCAAACCCAATTCCCACAAGGAAACGAGTTGTCCTCCCAAATGTCATAAACCCGATTTTGCGAGAAAAAGGGGGCATCGACACTGCAAGCAAGCACATTTCATTAATTTTTGGGAATACCTTTAAGTAATTTTGAGCTAAAACGAAAGTAAAAGAGTGCAAATAAGTAGTCAAAATCCCTACTTATCAGTCTGGCCAAGTGAACCTCGCTTCGCTGTGCGGGACTTTTCTGGTTTCTTCAGCCCTGGTCCCGGTCTGGCGTAGTGAACCTCGCTTCGCTGTCTGGGACTTTTCTCTTTAGCCCTTTTTTCACCAATTTTTCTCATATTTGATCCTTTTCCGCATAAGTTTGTTCCTACACATAAGAAACACGTAATGAGCATATTTTCAATTCAAAAGTGATGTGAACTCCTGCAACTCACACAAGAATCAACACACAAATACACTCGAAACATGCACTTTCATCCTTTATCACCACCCCACACTTAAACTCTTGCTCGTCCTCGAGCAACTTAAGATTAAGCGCATAGGAAAGAAACCTATTTCATAACATACTCAAGCATCACACAAACGACAATGGTTTATATTAACGCTTAGAACCCAGTATATGCATTCTTCATACATTTCCTCAAGTTTTAAACTCATGCCAAGATTATTTAAAAAATTCATGTGACTCTTCCTAACATCCTCTCCTCAAAGCTTGTCTCTAATGCATTCCACTCTATGACTTGCTCCTTGTGTCAACTCAAAAATCAAGGTCCTTACCAATCCTTTGAAAATCATGTGCCCTCACTAACGAACCACATAGAGAAAGTAGTCCACAGACCCAATATAAGTTCAAGTATATTTTAAGGACTCTCAAATCAGAAGAATTTTCTCACTCTCATAAAGAAACTCTTATGCCATCCAAGTTCGTACCATAGGCTTGCCCGTAGTGTAAGACTTGACTAATCTAAGCTTGCAAAGTCTAGGATCAAGTAGGACTTTATAGGTAGTAACGTAGGCTAAGGGACGGGTAGGATATATTTGAGAAAATAGTGACTAACCCTCCTAAGCACTTTAATGCACTACACTTCGCTTCTAAGCACCTTCTTGCCATGACCACTTTAATGTCTTGCCGTGAACCATGTGAAACCATACACATGTTAAGCCCTTCTTCATTAAGCACATCAACATATAGATATTTACTAGCCCAGACAAATATATGAGAGGTGTTATTCATTATTTTCTTCATTTATTCATTTTTTTTACTCTCCTTAATTTGATATTTTCGTCTAGTACCTTTTTTTGTTTGTACACAAATGCACATTTTCGGCCTTTCTATTGCTCCACTCAAAAGCTACCTAATCTCTTTCTTTACTCTTATAGCTACTTAAGTGCTTTCGGAGGTAAAGGTTCAACAAGATTGATTGAGAATAAAGGGGATTTGGCTTGTAATGCGGTTGCCAAAGAAAAAGTCTACAGGCTCAAAAGGGTTAACTGCGGATAATATTAGCACTGGTAGGCAAATTGGCTAAATGGTCAATCAAAGAAAGCTTATATCACTTCCCAAACTTACAAGACTTAATAATTTCGCTTTGACTCACACACGGGGCAAATTCTATACTAACAAGGATGGCATAGAGTACACTAAAATCTCACCTCACACAATGCACATGACTCACTTAGGACGGTTCAGACCTGACTCTCGAGTTAAAGCAACTAGCACAGTCATCATAGAATTTCAGCACACGAAAATTAATCACAAGAGTCACGGGATGAGCCTTGGCGTCAAAAGAAAGCCACACATATTTAAGGCATGTAATTACAAAGACCATGAAGAAAGTACTTAGTTCAAATGCTCCAGACCTAAGCCCCGATATAAAACATGTCAAAAGCACCTATTACTCATGTTTCTTCTCATTCAATTATAAATTCAAAAAGAAAAAAAATAATGAAAATCTATTTGTGTTTTTCGTTGGACTTTAAATCCTCGAGAAAACTGTCTAGGAAGTCCATCGTTGGAAAAAGTTCAAAACTCTATAAAAATTCTACCTACAAAAAAAATTACTACCCGGTTCAAAGAGTCATCCCTTGAAAAAGAACCGTGGCCATAAGAAAAACCAAGAGGGATTATTTCTACCTAATTATTTCTTTATTTTTGATTTTTTTCAACACACATACAATAACACAACTAAAATAGCACCGGAATACCCAAACAGTCTCTTCACCCCATACTTAAAATTATGCATTGTCCCCAATGCACACTCATAAATACAATAGGGTAAAAGAAACTCCCTGGTAGGCCAAAGGCCCATGCATTAGCAGCTCATGAGGTACTCAGACTTCTCCCAGACTTGGTTCATTGTGCGGGCACCCCATACTTCGTTCTAACCATCTCACTTGCTTTTTCTTTCTTCCAATAATCTTGCTCTCCATGCTTCTAGAGAGAATAATAAAACAACACTACAATAACAATATAATAAAAAATAAATAATAAAATAAAAATAAAAATAATAGAAAACAGTAAAGCTGGGTTACCTCCCAACAAGCGCTTGATTTAATGCCGCGGCACGACACGAATCACTTTTGCCTCCATGCTTATGAATTGAACCCCAAGTTTTGATTCAAGCTTATGATTATGCATTTGGGGTGATACAAATTTTTGGAGCCAAAGTTTAAATAAATTGTCATACACTTTTTGGCTCTCGGTCGAGGAGTGTCACCTTGCCTAGATGGCCTTGAAATTTTCAAAATATAAGGTGCGTCGACCTCTGCCCTTAGCTCCTTTTTATGCTCATAAGGATCAATTTTCATTTCACTATCTGAACATAATGTAGAGAAGTATTTGGAATGAGGTACAACACGCTCAAATACATGAACTTCAAGATTTTTGACCTACTCAATACCAATCACACTAGAGTCAACTAAATTTGTATCTTCAATGTCCTTGGCTGACCTAGTATTACTTTTTCAACATCGGCATTCTCAAATTCTAGTTGGATAGATTGTTGGTGTTATACTTTGACCTCCTCCATTAGCACCTCAATTTCAGTATCTAATTCATGCTTTTCTTGACTACTATCCTCAATATTGGCTTGTTGAGCATTAAATGCTTCAACTAGTTGACTCACTTGTGCCTCTAGGTTGCGAATAGTAGCATCTTGCCTTTGTATGTACAGTTGTTTCCCATTATTTTGTTCCACAAGGCACCTTAGCATACCCTTGATCTCTTTCAGGTCATCATCCCTGAGTTCTTTGTTCATATTAACTTCACAAAAAAAAAAAAACATAAAAGTAAGTGGTTGCGGGAAGATAAGAAATATAAGCATAACCATGAAAGTGACCATCTTGACCACCACACATTCCACACATATGATTGAGTTGGTGCACATAACTCGATCTCGAAAATATTTTGATAATTTTGTCATGGGTGGTTTCCTCCACAATAAGCATTAAGAAGATCAATAGTAGAATTACCAACATTGAAACTCCCATAATTTCACGATGCTATGTTTCTCAAATAAACAAGTAAAACTAAAAATACAAAATATCAAATACTAAAAAAATAAAATAAAAGTTCAAACTTGAAACGTAGAATATGTACATCTAAATCTACAGCGTTAGTTCCCCGGCAACGGCGCCAAAATTTTATCACACCCAACTCTAGTCCTAAAAAGGATAAGCGGTCGCTGCAAATATAATCCGGTCTAAGAGTCCGGAGTCGAATCCCACAGAGAACAAAGGTTTCGCTATAATTGTTCAATATCACTAAAAAGACAAGTTTGAATAATTTTCTAAATTTTAAAGGTTGAGGTTTATATTTCTAACTAATTAATATCAAATACTAGAAAGCAGTAAAATTATCAACTACGGAGTTGGAGACAAGATTAAGGCGGCCTAGAGTTATGATTTTCTCAATTTTCAAAATCCTTCCCACTACATCTTCTATAAATTCGCCTAAGTATTCTTTACCGATCGTGAGTACTTCGGGTGATGTAATTCTCGTCCGAGCAACTACCACAATTTACTAGACATATTCTTCCGAACTACGCTAGATGGCACTAATTCACCGCTCACTGAGATCGCATCAAGGTTTCCTTATTCCTAATCCCACATTTTAACCCTTCGTATTGATTCCTCATATATGTTAGGAGTGATGTTGTTCAATAACTACCTGAATATATACCCTTTTCCAAGCAATACATAATAAATAGGCACAGTCAATTGAGAGCTCTTCAATCAACTGAAATAAGCACGTAGTTAAACAAGTAGAGAAATTCAAAGGCTCAATTATATAAAAACGGAACAAGAATCATCCTCCAAAAGTTTCCATCAAAACCCTAGATAGAAAATTATCTATTCATGATAGTATGTTAAAATACAACACTAGAATTCATATCAATGGAAAAATAGAAAGAAAGAAGAAAAAACGTGAAGTTGAATCCTTCTCCTTGCTCCAAGCGTGTTCTTACCTCTCAAAAGTCTTCTCTCTCTCTCTCCAAAGTAGTGTCTCTCCGTCAAAAACATGTTTTAGGATATATTTATAGTGACTAGGGTTTGTATGACGCGAATTTTTCTTCTCCTAATTCGGATTGGAAAAGCTGATTTTTCCTGTTCCGGTCCCAGTCTAGCGAAGTTAACCTAGCTTCGCTATCCGGGACTTTTCTGGTTTCTTCTGCTCTGGTCCCGGTCTGGCGAATTGAACCTCGCCTCGCTGTCTGGAACTTTTCTCTTCAGCTCTTTTTTCATCAATTTTTCTCCTATTTGATCATTTTCCGCATAAGTTTGTTCCTACACATAAGAAACACGTAATGAGCATATTTTCACTTCAAAAGCGACGTGAACTCCTGCAACTCACACAAGAATTAACGTACAAACACACTCAAAATATGCATTTTTCATCCTAAATCAAAAATCAACCAAAACCAAAAATGGCATTAATCAATTGTTACCGGACAAAAGCCAATGGATAGATTGAGTAATATGCTTAATCAGTTTCTTGTTAAGGAAAACATCTCATATGTTCATTTACAATTTGAATTAGAAAAATGACACTATAAATTTTTTATATGTTTTATTTACAGATCTCTTAAATTATTTTTTATCGATCTCTTCCAAAAAAAGTCATATAACTATAAAATATTTGTAACGAACTTCAAAATCAAATCTCCTGTATCTGTCCCAATGGAGCCGAACCCAAAATTTAGACCATGGTTTCTGACTTCTGAGTTGATAATATTTTAAAATTGTGAAATATATATCTAATTCTCTCTATAATTATTTTTTACGCTGACACACGTTGTGGGTTTGTATGTTTTTGTGTACATAAAAGTTTTGTCAAATACGCAGAACCCACCCTACATCCATCACTTCTTGTATTAATTAACATGGATATCAATATTCTAGTTTACTGAACATCGCTTTTAGTAATTTTGTTTACCATCAGAACTGTGCTCAAGTTTTACGCTGGTTGACGATATAAATATAAGTATAATTCACTTGGACCTAGATTTCCTACTATCTCTAGAACCTTAATTACAAGAACTTGACCACCGAAAAAAAAAAGGTACAACAGCTCAATTTCCCACCCGAAGCGTAACGTGCAGTGGTTTTAATGTAAATGAAGCTAACATGCACTGACACAATCCTTGTGAAGAAAAATCCCAGAAATCCTGCACGAAAAGGACATGCTACTATTCCCTCAAATAAATTGATAAATATGTTTGGTTGAAGCCACAGGGATGGCTAAGGAGAGAAAAACTAGTTGGTTTACTTCATTTAAGTTAAAGTTTTGATTATTTTCTTCTATTTATTTGATACTTCTCAAATTGAAGAGTGATATATTTTCTCCTTTGCATATACATAGTTCCAATGAGAAATTTGACCCTTAACCTTACTAACATTTAATTTTTACTCCTTCAATCCCTACTATTTATACCCAACACACATTGTGTAATAGGGCTTGACAGGTGGCTAGATTTGGAATAGAACTTCTAAAGATTTCATGTGCTTAAGAGAAAGCTAATTCACTTGGTAAGAACAGTAGAATATGTGTATGTGTATGTGTGTGTGTGACAATCCACCAGAATTTTAATAAAAATTAAATCTTGAACCATATTTAAAAGTACAAGGAGTTGCATTCGCCTGGATAAGAAAGTTGTTCAAAGCAACTTAACAACTGTAAAAGTACACACAGCACAATGGAGAAAGAATAGAGGAATTAGTTACGAGCTCGTTATATAGCTCAAAAAAGAAAAGGAAGAAGACTTCTATATTCAGACTTTCCCTAAAAAGACATAAGGCTGTGAACATATGAGCGTCTATTTAGTTACTTTTTCCTGCGTTTTAAGCATGATCTAAGAAAAGTGATTAAAAGTTTTGATGTTACTCTACGTTAGTGGGCAGTGGAAGAAGATAGTAAAGCCATTGAACCAAATCGGCAGTAAATCCGTCGAAGCAAATCTGCTAAAACTGAACCCTATATGGACCATTTTATAACATAATGCCTTCATTCTTCAAGGAGTACCTCTTTGTTGCAAATGGGGCATGTCTGACAAATCGAAGTGAGTTTAGTGTTAGATCTCAGAGAATGCAATGTAAACTTCTGATACATAGAGGCCAGAATAGTTATTACTGTCATACCTTATTGATGCTTAGCCATTTGGAGCCGCATTCGGTGTGGTACATGTGCTTGCATGGCAAATTTATTTGCCGATCCCCTCGTCTGTACCTCATTTGACAGATGACACATCTAGCTTGCATGCAAAAAAGATCATTTATTCTTTGAGGTGAAAGAAAAAGGATTTCATCAACCAAATGAAGGTAAGAACTCTAACATATGGTCAGCAGAAAATTTATGAAGGTAACATAACATCCTTTGACAGAGAATTTATGGAGCAACTGAAATCCATGTAAGATGTGCCCTAGTGATCGCAAAACTGAATATTTTTACACAAGTACTGAGGTCAAATGGGAATTTTGAGGCATGGTTATACTAAAAACCCCAAGTAGAGCCCTCTGTTTTGGCACAATATAGACACTAAGCTAGTCGGATTAAGTTACCAAATAACTTAAATTTTGAACCTTATATGATGTTTCCTTGTCGAACTCATTTGTTGGACTATCATTAATCCATCAAGGTGATAATCTTCCCAGAGGCCAGACTAGTTTCTGAGGTTCAAGTGGACCTACTTTCTATGGCACACTCAAACAATTGGAGTGACAAAACAAACAATCTGCAAAGCTATGCAATTAAAATGATATCACTTCTTCCAAACTTTTCCCTTCATTGTTTTTTGGAGTTCTCCTCTGTATACTCTTTTTAACATTTGAGGAGGCGAGGTGAAGTGGAAGGCAGATTATTAATCAAGGATCAGCTCAAAAGTATTACTTAAATAAATTCAGTCCCTCACTTAGATACAGTTTTGCTGTGTTATATAAGGGAAAATGTAGGAGGAAAACAAAATCTTAGCTCAAACCCCAAACAATTATCTTATATCAATGCTTTACAGCAGCTAAAAACTATCTACTCTTTGTGCCTGTACTGCTAGCCATCTCTCTTGAGACGGCAAGGAAGTAATGATCTTTTCTAATATGTAGCTAAAATAAGATGTCACATTTGATGAAAGCATTCAATTTACAGTGAAAGGTTACTACAAAAAGGAAAATTTCACCTTTTACGATCAATGGTCCAAAAAGGTGCTGGTGTAAAAATTACCTCTCTTCTGATTTTTTCCTGGAAAAGATGCTGTTAGACTTGTATTTGGTTGTTGGAAGTAAATTAATAAGCTCCTCGGAAAGTCCTCGACTTTGAGTTCCAACTGTTTCACCTAAATCAAGTAACTCCTGCAACAGTAAAGCAGAAATTTAGTAAAAGAATCAGGAGAAAACTAATCTATGAAATTGGTTCAGCTATTCACAAGTAAAGATGATGCGACCAGTTATACAGCACACATCCTAAGAACAAGGAAATGAACAAATATTAGGATTTCAGTGCTTAAGGAGAAGGAGTTGGCAGAAATTTGCATGAATACTCATTAGTTTCACATAATGGGTGACTGAATAATGAGATCCATATCATCAACGAAGATCAAGGATTAAAACATAAATTTTTAAGCCAATTAATATCAAAAGTATAATGCTGTACGTTGCACCTCAGACTACCATTCAGCAGCTTTCTTCAACCTTTGCAGCCATAGATAACAAAAAACACAGATGTAATTTCAATATTGCGTTCAAGTATAAGATACTCCCTCCGTTTCATATTAGATGAGGTACTTTCCTTTTTAGTCTGTTCCAAAACAAATGATATTTTTCTAAATTTGGAAATAATTCAACTTTAAACTCTTCATTTTACCCATTTACCCTTAATGAGAAGCTTTTATAGCCACACAAATGGTATGACCCCACAAACCTTTTACCCCTTAAGCTTTTAAGACCACAAGTTTCAAAAGTATTCTTCTTTTTTCTTAAACTTCGTGCCGAGTCAAACTACCTCATCTAATATGAAACGGAAGGAGTAGTACATTAAAGTCAACATTTGTTATCAGGAAGAAGATTTTTTTTTTTTCTTTTGTTGGATAAAATGAAGGTAGACACTCTGAAAGACGGGTATTGTTCTTGGATCAAAGTGAAGAAGTTAGTCAGTCAAAAAAAAGTAGGAACTACCATTCCCATACTTGTGGACTTTCAGCTGATTAACAAGTCATAACAGGAAGATATATTAGTGTGGCTGCTGAATAGCTTCATTATGAGAATTAACAGCTCTTTTGTTCTGTGCATATCTCTTTTTTCCTGCAGGTCCTTTCTTCTCTCGGTCTCTCCCATATGTTCCTTCTTTACTTTTGTTTAGGGAAGGAGTGGAGGATTTACATTCGGCAAGCTGGTTATTAAGCTAGGCGATGAGTCTGATTAGCTTACCTCACTCTGTACACAACTTTATTTTACTATACGTAAGAAAAAGAAATCCACTGAAATTAAAAAGATTTAAATGATAAATAAGACAGACATGCAGAAGATAATTAAATGACATAGAAGATATTCCCATTGTTCCTTTTTTCTGTCAACTTATTCCATCCTAAGACAGACATTTAAGTAATTGAAAATATATCTTCAAAACGATAACTACAGATAGTTTACAAGCAATCAGCACAACCATGAACAAGTGGTCCCTAAAATAACGCTACCACCCGTACCACAAACCATATCTGAAGCACCATAACCTTCCTTTAGGAGCCGAAGAGGGCACTGTGATAGTGCTCATTCTTAGTAGCGATCATCTTTAACCACACAACACCTGCAATAGGTGTAGGTTCACTTTATAGGTGCCAATCCCAACAATGGACAGCTTATCTTAGCACTTCAACTCTTGCTCTTTAAATGTGATCGGTAAATAGAAACTCTAGATAGAGGAATGAGTTTCAGTAACTCTTTAATTTCAGATATTAAGTCTAACTTAAAAGATATGACTCCGTCGCTCCTAGAGGAAAAAGGTTTTCCCTGTAATTTGCCTTGGACTCTTGGATTAGCTTTATGCATAAGTATGAGAGACAAAACTTTGCCATCCTTCAATAATTTGACATTATGAGGCAGCGTCACAGTATGGTAACTGCAGCTTTCTGTTATAAGCCTTCTCACTCCAGCGAGCAGTTCTTCTTATCAAATAAAAATAAAACTTGGACAAGGTATTCAAAAGACTGTATAGATATTAGATAGATTGTAAAACCCTACAATGAACTGCAAATCAAGCTCATTTCACAAACATAACAAAAGATAAAATCAAACAAGTTAGAGGAGATGGGCGTGACTGGGTTACATACCTCATAGGTCATGTTATCAGGGTCAATATCATCTTCCAAAATATCCTGCACATGTTAACAAAAAGGAAAGGTGAAATTAGCATGCTAAAAGCCAATAGCATGTTAATCTAGCCACTCTTAAACAAGTTCAAGATGATGGCAACTATTACACGTAACACATTTGAAGAACCAGAGAAACATGGTATTTAAATTTCAACTGCTTAAGAAGCTGACAAAAATTAGTGAGATAGTTCATTAGCAGAGTGGGTGAATTAGGAGATCCATATATTGGTCTTCTAGCAAAGTTTCCATTGTCTGTCTGTCTTTCTTTTTTATATATTCGCAAGGTTCAAGAGGAAGGCTGAGAGAAAGCAAAAGGCCAAAGACTGATTTTTTATGACAAACACTGCCTCCATCTTTTTGGTTGATTTATGTAGGGTAATGCAGGGGAATGCACAACAACTTGACTTCATGTTTGCCACATAAGTGTTTAGCATAATCAGTATGTATACAGGACATGATAAAATTAACGGAATGACATCCCCTATTCTAAAAAACATTTTATCCAGCAGTTCAGAAAATTAGAGACAGGTAGTGAGAAATGACAACAACCGCAGCATTTTAAACCCCCAAAAAAAAAGTGAAATTGAGTTATCAAAATCCATATAGTTTCCAAAAGCACAATGAAAGAGTGGAGCAAACTCTTCTATTGGAAACAAGCAATATACCTGGTGGTTCGAATCATCTTGATGGGGTAGATCACCTGATGAATTGTGAAATATATGTTACACTCTGTAAAATCGCAGTATGTTATAAGTATTTAAATAGTAACACATAACTTGCAGAAGTATCCGTTTATATGACATACTGAAACTTCAACAAAAAAGTAATAGGTTCTACAAAATATCATTTACTGGTAAAAAGAAGGGCTGTATGAAACTTGACCACTAAAGCAAATTCATGGTCCTAGACCTATCTCACAAAGAGAAAGGAAAAAAAGTATAAAGAAGGTGATAATAATTTTAGTGCCGACTAATTGTAAAGGTAAAAAAAACTACTACTATTAAAGGCAAATTGAGTAATTTTGCATCTAATGCCGCCAGTTAGGGAAAGAAAAACCTAAATGCATATAGACTAAGTGTTAAATTTTCAGATAAAAGAGGTGGAGACTCACATTCCTCCGTGCCAGCATCCTCACCAGAGACTGTATTTTCCTCGTATATTACATCAGTCAATACACCTTCGCCGACATTTATAGGTATAGGATACTCCCAAGGCCTCTCTGAGAGATCCGGTCTTGATACATGGTGGTTGCTGCCAGTCTCATAAGAATGGTAAGAAGTACTCTCAAGATTGGAGTACTCATATTTACAATAACTCATATTCATAGACCAGTATGCATTTTCCTGGACATAAGATTCAGAAGTTTAATGTCAGCATTCAAATAGCTCCAAAAAATTTTTGAGATAAACTAACAAGAATGGATTAATTTCACAGATTGTCACCAAACTTTACCCTTTGTTTCAGTAAAGTTTCAAACTTACTTTTTGTCACAATAAAGTCAAGAACAAATGGTTAGTCACACAGCCTAAGAGTCCATTAAAGGAAGTGAACATGAACAGATTATTATTCCCAGCACTAAAAGCCTAAATATGCATATTATAGTGTATATGTTGAATTGGGGGCTATTCTACTGCTACTTTACTCCCTTTTTCACAATTTATAAGCTGAAACAGTATAAAATCAACTGCTACACAGAAAGTTAAAAAAAATTACCTGATCTTGAATGTGTAGAGGGTTATTATGATAATGCATAGGGGTCTGTGAAACACCATCCAAAAAGCCTGTGAAAGTCTCTGGAACATTGTAAGGAAACCCCATATTATTCATGTAATGCATATCCATGTGTTGATCCCCACTCATTTTCTTCAACTTTCCAATTTTTGCACTGAAAAAAAAAACACTACACAGAGATACTTATAAGTCAAAATAGACTAGCTCAATAAACACCAAGAATGCAGAAAACGGATTGTTAATAATGAGAGAAGTTAAGTGAAAAAAGAAACTACAAAAAGCTCCTCCATTTTTACCACTTAGCCCATCTTGCGACAATGTACTTACGGGAAGCCTTATTTTTCTATATTTCTAGTGGTTCTTTTCCTTCCATTTCAAAAACTCAACAAGACTAGAAAACCCCAAGTAAAAAAAATTTCTGATTTATATTCCAATGTATCTACAACAAATCAACACACACAAAAACACAGGGATGAAATGCAGAAGCAGAAAAAAGGAGTGTGGATGAGTAGAGAACGGAGAAGGCTTACAGAGAGAGAAGGGAGTAGAGAGCAGTCACAAAATTGTAGTGAAAAATGGAAAGTGGAGTTAGTTGGATATATGAGCTGCTTTTTGTAAACAAAGACTATAAAGATAGATACATACATATAGATACAGTCCCCTCTTCTCTTCTCTCTTTTGTTTGTCTCTGTCTCTGTCTAATGTCAGTCTCTCTCTCTCTCTCTTGCACACGCAGAGGTACTGGCGCTTATGCCGGGCTTGAGAGACACGCCATCTATATCTATGTATCCATTTAACAAATGACTATCAAACGATGCGACTACTCTTTCAGTAATTTTACTGAGGCTAGTTTCGCCATTTAATACCAACTTGTGCTTTTATCTATTGCACATCCATGCTTTCTACTTACTAGTAAATCATATTCATACGTGTGGGTTTACAAATATACCCTTAGACGTTGAACCACATCTTGGGTTGGGAATTATGTGTGTATGTATAAACATGTCTCTTCTCGTGATGTATTTATTGAAGTGTGAGAATGGATTTACTTTATTACTACTATGTTCAAATTTTTATTCTGGGAACTTTTATTTTTTTATTTTAAATTTTTAAATATCCTTTTCAAGTTGGCATGATTTTATTTTTTAGATAAATCGTGAAAAATATGTTAGGTATAATAACCTGGTCCCTTATAACCACTTACATTATATTTGAAATAATTACTCCCACTGTTCCAGTTTATTGGAACCTGTTTCTTTTTTGGTCCATTCCAAACAAAATTATCCCTTTCTAAATTTAAAAACAATTTAGCTTAAACTTACAATTCTATCCTTAATGAGAAGCTTTTATAACCACACAAATACTTTGGGCCCTTTTTTGACTTGTTTAAGACTACAAATTCAAAAAGTATTCATTTTTTCTTAAACTCCATGCCCAGTCAAACAGGTTCACAAAAATTGGAACAAAGTGAGTAAGATCTTATTTGTAAAAGTATATATGGAGTAGTTAAGAATTTAGATCATAGTCATATTATAATTTTTGTAAATCATAAATTTACAAGTATTTCGACACTTAAATGGTTATATTAGTTTCAATGTCAAATGGACAAGAATACCCTCACAATTAAGTTTTTTAGGGAAAAACTGTTTGAAATTTATGAAAATATGATTGACTACGAACTTGCAAGAGAGGAGAAGTTCAACAAAATATAAAGATGGGCATTGTTTGAAAAGGCAGCAAATTTGGATCGTCCAAAATAAAAAGGGAAAAATATAATATCACAAAGTCACAACCCTTGGCATCAAATGGTATGAAATAATTGCTCCTTGATATTTCAGACTTAGAAAGATCTAAAAAGGTAAAGGAGGGGAGGACAGTATTCCTTTTAGAAGTACTCCGTTAATTACCAAAATCTGATCATCATGATGTTATGATTAAACATCTACATTTTTGTTTTATTCCTTTTTTAAGATTAAATCTTAAAGGACACACAAGAGTCAAGACCGAAAATTAATCTCATCATACACTTAAATCTTTGTTTCGTTCAACCAGTAACTCATAATATCTAAATTCTTATTTCGCGTTTTATTCACCAACATCAGCTAGTAAGAAACAGGGGAAAAATAGAAATAGCCTGATTTAAAATTGATAATTAAAAAATCGTCATAGTTTTAAAAGTAATTGAAATTTAATTATTTTTCATTTAAAGATAAAATTCAAACAAAAATACACTTAAAAATCCGAAAAAAATCTCAATATAATAATGCTGGAGTTCGAATTTTATGAGATTCTAGCATAATGTGCTAGAGTTCCAACATAATATGCTAAAATTTATACGCATGAGTTCAATAAGCAAGCATATTATGCTGGAACTTTTTGTATTTCAGCTAAAATAATGGCTATTTTTTAATGATTTAGCAAACACTGGCTATTTTTCGATTACTAGTCTTAAAATTGGCTAGCCCTCTATTTCCCGTAAGAAACACAAGCTCTCCAAACTTAGGTTTCGTAAACAATTTTACATAATTATATTTTTTTTTTAAAACGGAAAAGGGCCAAAACTAGCCCTATCGTTTGCTAAATGGTTTATAAATACCCTCCGTCCATCTATCCGTTCAAAAAAATTCACTCCGTCCATCTATCCGTTCAAAAAAACACACGAAGTTAATTCTATTAACAAAAATACCCCCCGCGACTAACGGCAGAACT
>NW_017673212.1:118435-146042 GCF_001879085.1 Nicotiana attenuata
GGAGTGAATTTTTTTGAACGGATAGATGGACGGAGGGTATTTATAAACCATTTAGCAAACGATAGGGATGGGTCTTTCATTTAATGATGTGGCGATTTTTAATTGGGCCATGTGGCAATCTTTGACTGGAACAAAAAATGGATATTAGTTCAACCCATTTACCTTATCCGACCATTTACAAAAATGGGTAGTATCTATCACACCCATTCTCACTCATCTGATCTCCCCCTTTCTTCTTCTCCAATTGGGACACTGCATACACACAATAACAAATTAATTAAAGAATAGATAAAACCCAAAATCAAATAACCTGAAATTCAAACCAGATTCTGAAATTTCTCCAATCAAACTCAGGATAAGTATTGAAACTCTTAAATGGAAAATCAACAGATACATTTGGGTTGTTAAGTAAGAAGACAAGGATCAAAACAAACTAAAAATCTGAAACAAAAAAATTGAGACCAAATGCTAAAATTGTCCAAATATATCAATCAAATATAGGAGAAATATTGAAACTTTGAAAGGGACAAGTAATGGAAATCTTCGGATTGTTCATAAGAAGACAAAAGAGCCACGAAATAACAGAGAAAAAACAACTACATATAACTGATACAAGCACACAAGAAAATTGAAACCAAGGTGCTAAAAAGCTTGAAATTATCACATTCTAGGATAAAGATTGAATCTATAAAAGGTAAAAAAAGTAAAGGGTTACCTTTGGGATGTTCATAAGAAGAAGAAGAGGGGGACCAGGTAAATGGGTCAAAAAGAGAGGGAAAAAAAGCAAAAAAAAAAAAGAAAAAAAAATAATTAGGCGGGTCAAATAAATAGGGTCGGACCAGGTAAATGGGTAAAAATAAGACCCATATTTGATTCTTGGCCAATAATGCCACGTGGCCCAATTAAAAATTGTCACGTCATTAAATGAAAGACCCATCCCTATCGTTTGCTAAATGGTTTATAAATACCCTCCGTCCATCTATCCGTTCAAAAAAACACACTCCATCAGTTCTGCCGTTAGTCGCGGGGATATTTTTGTTAATAGAATTAACTTCGTGTGTTTTTTTGGACGGATCGATGGACGGAGTGTATTTTTTTGAACGGAGGGTATTTATAAACCATTTAGCAAATGACAGAGATAGTTTTGGCCCCTTTCCGAGAAAAAAATAAGAGACAAATAAATTAATGTAATCGGAAATGAGAACAACACCGTAAAATCTCCGATAGTAAAGTAACATCAACTTTGCAGGCTGTATACTTATGGATGCAGAATTCTTCAAAAAATGATGAGTTGAAGCTAAAAAAAAAAAAAAGTATTTGGGGAATATAACTTGTACTGAAGCGAGCAGAGGGATAAATTTGAAACCTTGAGAAGGAAAGATGTACCTTCTCTGAACCAGTCCAAACGAGGATTCTAAAAGTTAGGTCTGCTCTTATATAGGTTGGTCCATGTCTTGATCAATGTAATAGGGGCTATCTCCCATCCTGTTTTTGGACGGCAAAACCATTTGTAGTAATAAAGTTATAGAAAATGATAAAAATAATAATTTATTATGTTTGGATAAAATCGTCCTTTAAATATAATATTTGAGAATTTACCGTTCTTTGAAATTTGTTAATCATTTTTAATCTACCAAATAGTGTTAGTTAGCTAAATTTAACGGGAACTTGATGTAAGTCTACCAAACTTAAGAGATCTCGGGTCTTTGGTACTTTCTTTCTCTCTTGGCCGGTTTCGTTTCCCCAAATTCATTCGAGTTACTCTCATGAAAAGAAGCTCTAATTTTGAATATAGGAGAAAAAGAAAATACTCCTTCCGTCTAAGTTTATTTGTCCAGTATACTTAAAACAAATGTCCATACTTATTTGCCCAATTTGAAAAATTAACGTATAATTTACCCATTTATACCTATTTTATCCTAATCATTTCCTAATATTTTGGATTTGTAATAGTCGAAATTAGTTTTTCAATAATAATAAATAGGGTGATATATTAAAATAATCATATTTCCTCCGTTCACTTTTACTTGTCCACTATTGACTTTGCACACCTCTTAAGAAATAAATAAAGTGCATAATTTGCTAGGTACCCATATTAATTGGTGTATAGGCTTAATGAATTTGAAAAATAATTTGGAATGAGTAATTAATGCTAAGAGTAAAACATGAAAAGTAAATTATTTTTATCTTGATATGCGAAAGTGGACAAGTAAATTAAAAATCTAGTTTTAGAAGGCAAAATGTCCTAAGGGCCACCTAAACTTGCACCACTTGTCATCCCGGTATATAAAGGTACACATTTTTCATTGAGCACCTTTACTTGATGAATTGAGTATTAATAAACATGTTTGACCGTTGACCATGCTTACACAGCGACGGTATAGTTGACGTGGACAAAATGCATGCAAATCACGTTAATTAGGCGCGTGAATGGATGAATTTGATTAAAAAATTATAAAATAGAAAAAGAAAGATAAAATCATGGAAAAAAATAAAGAAAAGATAAAAAATGAAGAAAACCCTCCCCTGTTTAATTTTTCATTCATGTTCATGTTCATGTTCCTAGCTTCCTCTCCCCTCCCTCCCTTCTGTTTTCCCACACCCTCAAACTCCTCCACAACCATAAAATTATATCGATTTGGTTATTGCTCTCTCTCTCTCTCTCTCTCTCTCTCTCTCTTAAAAAAAATTTGGTCGCAAAGAGTAATGAAATTGAAATTGTGGCGTTTCAGATCTATTTGGTCTATTGTTAGTGAGCTTGTTGAAAAGGAGGCGAAGAAAATAAAGTTCTAGAGAAGGTGGTAGGCCGGTGGCAAAAAGGTGAGCAGTGATGGTTTTGGGTGATTCTTTGTATGGTTGCCATTTTTACCGGCGACAATCTCGCCGGAGTAATTTTGGGGGTCTTTTCGAGAGTGTTATAACTATTTTTAGGCTTTTTTTTACTGAGGTTTGATTAGAATTTGAAGGATCAAATTTGAATTCTTACGATTGAAAATGCTGGATTTACTGTGAGAAATGGTGGCTCGGTGTCGTCCTAGACGAAGAGAATGGACGGAAAATAAAACTTTTGTGAGTAAACTAATTTTTTATAAAGTGAGACCCATAAATTACACATGACAATTAATAAGAGAATAAGTATGTGACATATGCGCTTGAGGACCACACACAATCATATATGTCTATTAGTGTGCAAATATATGAGTTAAGATGCTAAGATGGGAAATGCATAAGTTTATATACCAAGATTACAAACGGCTACAAGTTTAAGTGGCCCTTAGGTAATTTCGCCTTTTAAGAATAGTGAACAAGTAAAAGTGAACGGAGAGAGTATGTTAAATTAATATGGACAAGTAAACTTGGACGAAATGAGTACAAAAAACCCGAGATGTCTTAGATTTGAACAGCTCAAATCATGTTGTTGTTATACTCTCTCCATTTATTTTTACTTTTTCACCATACTAAAAAAATATTTTTACTTTTACTCGTATGTTTTAGTAAATCAAGAAAAAGATAAAAAAAGATATGTTTTACCATTGTCATTAACCTTCATTCCGTAAATCATTTCCAAAGACTTTTTGAAATGTTTTCATTATTATGGATATTTTTGTAAAAAAAAATATATATACTTTATTTATTATTTCTTGAGAGAAGTGCAAAGTATATTATTGACAAGTAAAAGTGAGCGGAGGAAGTATTTACTAATGAAGTAATACTTCGGACCCGTTTGTCTATGCGAATTGTTTTTTTTTTAATTTGAAACTCAACTTCAAAACTTTTTTTTGCTATACAATTTATTTATTTTTTGAAGACGAGTTTCCAAACAAATTTAAAGATGAGTTTTAAATTTGAAAAAGTATTTTTTACCTCTTTGTTAAGTAAACAAGATTTTCCTCTCACAAAATTATATAATATTTTTTTCAAGTGAAATATATGCTTAAACATAATTTTAATTTTTCTTCTTCTCCTCCTTGCGACTGTTTTTTTTTTGGTCTTGTCAACGGTTGCCTTTGTCGGTGCCTGCTCCGGCGTCGTGTAAGTGGACATCCAGGGCTGCTAGGTTAGTGGGTCACTAGGTTCCTCAGTCTCCGGTGTACACGGATCCAGGTTATATTCTCGGGAGTTGGTATTTCCTGTTCTCTGTTTTCCCTTCCTCTTGTGTTAGCTTGTTGTTTCCATATTGGTCGATACTAGCCTAGTCATGATATTACCAGGAATGTAGTTGCAAATAACTATTTTCTTCGAGTTTGGTTCGTCACTTGTTCTGTGTTAGTGATTTTCCTTTGTCTACGTAGGTATAGTGGCTGTGGTATATGATAGCAGAATAAGTCATGTCCTTGGATGGGGTGGGGGGAAGGGCAGGGGCAGGGGGCAAGGGTGCATATAGGTTGAGAATTGGGTCGTGGAATATAGGGACGTTAACGGGTAGGTCTATCGAGTTGGAAAAGATTCTCCAGAAGAGAAAGGTCAATATAGCTTGTATTCAGGAGACTAGGTGGGTAGGATCGAAGGCGAAGAATGCATATGTGTTTAAACTGTGGTACTCTGGACGCTCGAAGGATAAGAACGGAGTGGCTATTTTGGTGGACAGGGATCTTAGGGAGACGATGGTTGAGGTTAGGCGGGTGAGTGCTAGATTGATGGCTATTAAGTTAGTGGAGGGCTCACTCTGAATGTCATTAGCGCTTACGCTCCCCAAGCGGGCTTGGATGAAGAGGTTAAGAGGTGTTTTTGGGAGGGTTTGGATGAAGTGGTGCATGGTATTCCGCCCACGGAGAAGTTATTTATAGGAGGGGACTTCAACGGGCATATCGGGGCTTCTGCTATTGGCTATGGCGAGGTTCATGGCAGATTTGGCTTTGGGGTTAGGAACGGAGGTGGTACTTCTCTGTTGGATTTCGCTAAGGCTTTTGAGTTGATGATTTCAAACTCTAGTTTTTCTAAGAGGCAGGAGCATTTGGTTATTTTTCAGAGTATGGTGGCTAGGACTCAGATTGATTATCTCCTCCTATGGAGGTGTGATAGAGGGTTGTGCAAGAATTGCAAGGTTATCCCGGTGAGACACTTGCGGCTCAGCACACGTCTTGGTGATGGACACCGACATCGTGATAAAGAGGAAGAATAAGGTGGTTCGAGGTCGTTCGAGGATTAGGTGGGGTGCCTTGTCGAAGGATACAACTCAAGAGCTGGAGGGAAAGTTGTTAGTTATAGGGGTCTGGGGGAGTAGTGGGGATGCAAATGGTATGTGGACAATGATGGCGAACTGTATAAGTGAGGCGGCGAGAGAGGTGTTAGGGGTCTCGAAGGGTTACTCGGGCGGTCACAGGGGCAACTGGTGGTGGAACGTCGAGGTCCAGGGAAAGGTGGAAGAAAAGAAAGAGGCGCACTGGAGGTTGGGGCAGAATTTAGATGAGGAGGGGAGGTGGTTGAACAAAGATGGTTATAAGGAATCTAGGAAGGTGGCGAAGTTAGCGGTCACAGAAGCTAAGAATGCAGCATTTGGTCGCCTGTACGAAGAACTAGGGGACAAAGGCGGGGACAAGAAGTTGTTTCGGGCCAAGGTGAGAGAGAGAGGACTGCTCGTGATCTAGACCAAGTGAGGTGCATCAAGGAAGAGGAAGGTAAAGTGTTGATGGAAGACGCTCAGATTAAGTGGAGATGGCAGACGTACATTCATAAGCTGTTGAATGATGAAGGGGACAGAGGCATTGTGCTAGGTGAACTGCAACACTCTAAGAGTCACCAAGATTTTGAATAATGTAGGCGAATTAAGGTCGAGGAGGTCGTGGAGGCTATGAGTAAGATGAGCAAGGGCAAAGCGACCGGGCCAGACAAAATTCCGGTAGAATTTTGGAGGTATGTAGGTAGAGCAAGATTGGATTGGCTAACTGGATTGTTTAATGTTATCTCCGGGACGAAGGAGATGCCAGAGGAATGGAGGTGGAGTTGCCGATACGCAAGAACAAAGGCGATATCCAGAATTATAACAACTATAGGGGCATCAAGCTACAAAGTCATACCATAAAAGTGTGGGAGAGGGTAGTGTAAGTGAGGGTGAGGAGGTTGGTGTCAATATTCGATAACCAGTTTGGGTTCATGCTGTGTCGTTCTACCACGGAAGCTATCCATCTTATTCGGAGGTTGGTTGAACTATACGGGGTTAAGAAGAAGGATTTGCATATGGTGTTTATTGACCTGGAAAAAGCATATGACAAGGTCCCTAGGGAAGTCCTTTGGAGATGCCTGGAGGTGAAAGGTGTTCTAGTGGCTTATACTAGGGTGATTAAGGACATGTATGATAGAGCTAAGACTCGGATTAGGATAGTGGGGGTGACTCGGAGCATTTTCCGATTGTTATGGGGTTACACCAAGGATCTGCGCTTAGCCCGTTCTTATTTTCTCTGACGATGGACGCACTAACACACCATATTCAAGAGGAGGTGATGTGGTGTATGTTATTCGCTGATGATATAGTTCTGATTGATGAGACACGAGGCGGTGTTAACGAGAGGTTGAAGGTTTGGATACGGACCCTTGAGTCTAAGGGTTTGAAGTTGTGCACGACTAAGACAGAATACGTGGAGTGCAAGTTCAGCGGCATGTCGGGATAAGCGGACATTGAGGTGAGGCTTGCCTCTCAAGTCATCCCCATGAAAAGGAGCTTCAGGTATCTGGGCCCGGTTATCCAGAAGGATGGGGAGATTGACGAGGATGTCACGCACTGTATAGGGTGGGGTGGATGAAATGGAGGCTAGCATCTGGCATCTTGTATGACAGGAATGTGCCCCCGGAACTTAAAGGTAAGTTCTATAGAATGGTGGTTAGGCCAGCCATGATGTATGGTGCAGAGTGATGGCCAGTCAAGAATTCCCATATCCAAAAGATGAAAGTTAAGGAAATGAGGATGCTGAGATGGATGTGCGGGCACACTCGGTTGGATAAGATTAGGAATGAAGAAATTCGGGTGAAGGTGGCGTGGCTCCCATGGAAGACAAGATGCGGAAAGCTAGGCTTAGATGGTTTGGGCACGTGCAGAGGAGAAGCCTGGATGCCCTGGTAAGGAGGTGTGAATGCCTGGCCTTGAAGGTTATGAGGAGAGGTAGATGACGGCCTAAAAATATTGGGGAGAGGTGATTAGGTGGAACATGGCACGACTGCAGATTTCCGAGGGCATGGCCCTTGATAGGAAGTTGTGGGGATCGAGCATTAGGGTTGTAGGTTAGGGGATAGGAGGCTAGTCTGATAGTGTTTTGTTTCAGGCTGCTAAATGGCTCCAGTTGTGTCCTTAGTACTTCATTAGGGTTGTCGGTTAGGTTATAGGAAGCTAGTCTGGAAGTGTTTTGTACTAGGATGTTGGTGGCTCTTGTTGTGTCCTTAGTATTACATCGCGTCTGTGGTACTGTTCCATTGTTACTGCGTAGTGTTATTACTTGACTCTCTATTTTCTGGTTAGTATGTTGTTGGTGTTATCTTTCTGGATTCCTTTGTTGTTACTGCTACATTGTCTCGTTTCATCTTATTGTGCCGAGGGTCTATCGGAAACATCCTCTCTACTCCTCCGGAGTAGGGGGTAAGGTCTGCGTACACACTACCCTCCCCAAATCCCACTTGTGGGATTTCACTAGGCTGTTGTTGTTGTTGTTGTTGAAAGTATATTTTTTTAAACCTAATATTTTTGGGGAAGTTAATTTATAAAACTCACTTTCATGATATACCTAAGTATTGAAATTACATCAAATATCCTAAAATATTAGACATTATACTTTTAAATCTTCTGAAACATCTCCAAATATTCTACTTGGAATACAGGCAAAATAAATATTCTCATTGTATATGATATTAACAGGTGTTTTCAACGGGTATATCGCATAAATTATTCATATTTTTTTAATGTCCAATTACTTAGGGGTCGTTTGGTATGAGGTCAGAGGTATAAGAAGGTATAGTGCTGGTATAAAATATTAATACCACCTTAATATTTTGTTTGGTTAGCAAACCTGGTATAAGTTATACTGGGATTAAAATTAGTACCGGAATAACTTATACCTTGTAGAGGGTGGGGTAATTAGTGCCGGGATAACTTATACCTTCGTCTTTGAAATTATGCAACTGTCATTTTTAATACAACATACCAAACAATGAATAAAGAATAATACCAGGATAACTAATCCCAGCATAACTTATCCAGCAAAAACCGTATACAAACCAAACGACCCCTTAATGTTCAATTTTAACCGTATTTAGTGAATAAGAACCCGTTTGGATTGGCTTGTTTTAAGTGTTTTTAAGCCAAAATAGCTTTTAAGCCATTTTTCAGTGTTTGGATAAAGTAAAAAAGTGCTTTTAAGCACTTGTTTTTAAGCTAAAATGATAAAAACAAGCCAAAAATTAAAATTCCTAACTTATGGCTTAAAAGTTATTCTGACTTAAAAGCCACTTAAAACAAGCCCATCCAAACGGGCTCTAAAAATTCTACTATAATTGAGTAAGGAGAGGCGTGGGGGTAGAGAAGGCATGTGGGGGAAAAGCCGTTTAAACAGCCGGTAAGAAGAAGCCGCATTCCCAGAAGACTGTCTGCCGTAATCTTTGCCGTACAGCTGTACCTCTGATGAATAGATCTGTAATTAAATAACAGTAACAGAGCATGTTTTGTCACTACAAAAATCCTATTTGCTTGCTGTCTGGTCCCCTTTTCTCCAACCACCCCCCTAGTCAATGGAAATTTTTACATTATCTTTCTTCTTGTTGTTGATTTAATACTTCTATTATTTTGTTGGTTTCAACTACTACTTCACTAAAGAGCAATAGCTTATTGGGTCGTGTTTATTTTTGGTCAAAACCGCTTGTTGGATGAAAAGTATATTTTTTAGGCACTTTTACCTAGTTATACTATATTAAAAACTTATTTATTAATGATCTCTATGTTTTGTAGTTTTTAATATGTATCTAGGTTTTTCTTACAAATTGTATAGATTGCTCCTTAAATGGCTCCCACTCCATTATTATTACCTTTAATTAAGGGATTCAATTATATCCTTTCCTTTTTTCCCCTCTCATCTTCTCTCTCCTTTTTTTTACAACAAAATTCCTTAATCTACGCCCAGAATCTCCATCTTCTCTCTTCCCACCATTGCCGATTATTTTATATTATTAAATCATCAATTGCATCGTTCTTTTGCTGGGAGACCGGACAACACTGAAAATGAAGAAATATTCAGGAATTGTATGATAAATGTATCATAATTGTATTTAAATTGTATCAGATACATCGATACGTAAAATGTAATTGTTTCATACTTGTATCACAATTGTATATAACTTGTAGATGGTACAGTAATATCCAAAATAATACCTGATACAATACTAATAAATTAATATATAATTATCATGTATTTGTGATACAAACTGTGAAATTCGTCACGATCTCACAACTGCTCATAATTCAAATACAAATTTGATACAATCCTAAAAGAATTCTTACACAATTTTGATACAATTATGATAACTTAAAACCGACTCTAAACTTAAACTGATACAATATCATATTATACTTGTATTAGTATTGTATCATGTATTGTTTTAGGTACAAATTGTGATACAATTCTAAATTATGATACAACTTTAATCTTCACCTTTTTCAAGTTTCAATTTAAAATATCCACCTAGAACCAACTCTAAACTTAAATTATAATACAATATTATATTTTAATAGTATTAGTATTGTATCGGAATTGTCTTAGGTATTGATGTATCAAATACAACTCAGATACAATTATGGTACCTTTATCATACGATCGTAATACAATTCCGAAACTTCATCTTCCTCGAGTTTCATTATGAAATTCAACGTAAAACCAACTTTAATGTAGAGTGAAGCTTATCCACAACTTGATTGTAGAGCAAATCTTCGAATNNGTAAAGTGAAGTTTTGGTAAAACGTTCGAAAAAGTACGAAGTAGTAATAGGTTTACCTTCGGGAAAAAATTGAAAGGTAAGTAGTACTTAAAGTAGTTAGGGAAGTTAGTAGTTAGGTTAGACTTAGTAGTATTACCAAGTTTTATTTTTAAGGTAGTTTACGTTTTCAACGTTTTTACTTTCAAGTTTTTTATTAGGTTTTTAGTAAGTTTAAAACCTAAGTAAATTAGTAAGTTAGTAATTAAAGTTAAACTTTTAAGTAATTAGTAAACCCGTAAATTTAATACGGTTTAGTAATTAAACGTTTTCTTAACTTTTATAGGTACTAACGTCCGTTAACGACCTTTAAAAAACTAAAGAAAACCCCCCCCCCCCCCCCCCCTTTTTTTTAAGGGTTAGTACGGTAGTTACCCGGTTTTAGGTACATTTGGACATAAGAAATTTTTAATTTTTTTCGACTTTTTTTTTTCGAAATACCATTTTTAATTTGGACAACTTTAATTTTCAAATACCATTTTCACTTGAATTTTTTTTTTCACATTTGTTTTTGGAATTTTACAATTCTTATGTTCAAACGCCCACTAAGATATTTCACCAAATTTTATAAGAACAATAAAATATTTTTGAGTTGAAACACAAGCAATTTTTGAAAAATATATACTTAAAAGTACTTTTCAAACTAATTAGTCAAACATAAATTATTCAGCACCAAAAACACTTTTTTGAAAATTAATTTTGAAAAAAGTATTTTTCAAAAAAATTAATTTTAAAAGCATAGCCAAACAGCCTACAAGAGTGGTATAGTATTTTCATTTTTATTTCCCTTTAAGTACTTCTTTGTTTTTAAAACTATAATCTTACAATTATTTTGCAAGTTTGAAATGGATAATCTATAGTACTCAACATCGGAATTGGATTGAATATATTTTGAGTTGTGGTCCCTCCGAGTCTATTAAAGAAAATAAAAAGAGTAGAAAAATAATTCTCCTACCAAGGATTTGGGTAAGAAGCGGTAATAAAGTCAGCTTTTCTAAAGTATACAGTCCTGCAAGTTGCTGTAATTGTTGCATCACTAGCTCTTCAACAAGGTACACTATTCTTTAGTATTTCTTGTACGTGACAGGTGAGAATTAACGAACCAATAAAAAAGAGGATGGTACTATGAGGTTAGTTTGGTTTGAAAAGTTAGAATTAGTTATATTGAGATTAATTATTCTGGTATTATTCTTTATTAATTATTTGGTATTGTTGTATTAATCTTTGGATGGTAAATTTTATTGCTTTATTCTTGGATAACTTATACTAGTATTACTATTCCACCCTCTGACACGTATATGTTATTCCAGTATTATCTTTAATCCTAAGATAACTTATTCATGATTAGTAACCAAATAAGGAATGAGACAATATTAAATTTTTATCCTAGAATTATTTTTACTTATCTATCATACCAAATGACTCTTCCAGTGTGAACATAGCTAGGGGTGGCAAATGGGCGAGTTGGGCTGAATTTGGGCGGGGTTAAAATGGGTTAGGTCAGTAAATGGGTCATTGCCCAACTCAAAGTGTACTTGGGCTAAGATAGGCTGAGTAAGATGGGCTAAACAATGGGTCATAGCCCAACCCGTAGCCCAACCCGTCCAACTTGACCCATGTTTTAGAACCATGCTTATCTTGCATAAAGAAAGCCTTTTATCTTCTATACACCTATGTTACGTAGCATGCCATCCCAAAGTTAACGGCTTAGTTCAGTGATTAACAGTATTATTAGCTCTAGCTTCATATTTACAAAAATAAAATATTATACGAAGAAAAGGACGGAAAATATTTAATGGTACTATGGAGGTTATATATAACGAATAAATGTATAATTAGAAATCGTAGCAATTTTGATAAACATATTACACATGAAGAGATACATTTTACAATTGATATTTTCCTTTTAACCTCACCTTTTAATTTTGTGTGAAGGAGATCCGAGGTAAGGAAAAGAGGAAAAGGAAAAAATAAAACTTGAAGAGAGTTGAAAGTTTCACCTGTAAGATGTAAGGTAATTTTACTATCATCAAGAGACGGTGTTAGGATAAATGAAATGACTTCACTTTAATTATAGGCCTTAAATTATAAATTCTGAATGTGAAAAAAATCTTGACAGAGACCTTTTCTCTTTAAATAACAATACTAATTATATTATCACCCTATGTTCGTCGGCAGGGAAGTGTGTAGTGTATTAATAAAGGGTTCAATTGACTATAATTTCTGACGAGGAGTAAAAATTTATTAAAATTATAAAAATAATAAATATGAACTCATAAGATTTAAATTTTGGATCTGACTCCGTTAGTTGGTAGCTTTTGAGTGACAAAGGAAGCGAAATCCGTCATGATTCCATGGTCCAAAATTCAATGAAAACCAAGAAAGATCTTGTTATAGTTTGAGAATCAAAGGTGAGCCATGGATTCAAGGGGCCATACAAATCCCTTGTCTTCAAGCAAGGAATTTGATCTATCTTTTGACCAATTACATGTCTCTTAGTGAAGACGCTCTTTGTCCCTTCTTTCATATAAACTGTGTTCTTAATTACGTGGAAAAGTTGGTCAATAAATTAACTAAAGAGTTCCATAATAATATATTTTATGGGAAAAGAAGGTGATTTATCTTGGGAAATGATAAGATTGTATATGATTATCCTGATTTAAAAACTTGAAAAAGGTGGGATAAGAGCATTGCTTTCTTGTTCATCTCCACTTCACTGCCGTTAGTGTTGAGCTTCTAATTTCGGCAGTGGACAATAATCATCTTTATACTTTTGTAACTTTTTACATGATTAAATAAATCATATATATTCACAGTATAAAACCTATTTCACTTTAAATTTTGTACTTCCAATAGTCAAATAGCTGTGGGGTAAGAAATGGTCAGTTAGTACCCAAAAGTTTTGCGAATTATTTTATTTAAAAAAAAAAAAAACCTTCTTGATTATACATGGAATTCCATTAACTTCTAAAACATTTCTTCCAAAGAGTAAAGATCATACATTGTTACCTCAGTTATCATTAAAATATTCCCATTAATAAGGCACAACTTTTTCTCGAATCAACTGATAAAGTACTCCCTTCGTTTCACAATAAGGGATCAATTTGCTTTGGACACACCCATTAAGGAAATACTAAAATCTAAATAAAAATAGTTAGTGTGACTAAACTACCCTTAATTAAATATTGCAGCATAATTTAATGAGAGGAGTAAAAGACTTTTTAGAAATACATACATAAGGGTAATTTTGAAAAAACAAATTGAATTTTGTCTTGATTATATAAATGGACACTTATATTGGACCAAAATAAAAAATTAAATTGGTCACTTATTGTGGACCGGAGGGAGTAATCGATTATTGCATTTCCAATCACAAAACAAAGAAAATTTATTAAAAAAACAATTACTTGCAACTAGTAAAGCCACTTTATCATATTAACTTTAAAGTTCACATATTTTTCTTGATTTGAATGATTTTCTTCTATAGATTTAAGTGAATCTGGTCAATGCTTTTGGTGTTCTTCATTTGTTTCTTCAAAATTGAAAACTTGGATATGTTGGATTTGGACTACCGTTGTTCTTATTTTTTTCAAAAATCATATTCCTGTAACAAATGGAAACAACAATAAAGCTTTTTTATTTTTGAAGATCGTGAAATCAGGAACTATTAGAAAACTAAAAAGAACAAGACATAAACCAACCCTATTACTATTTTCCTTTTTCTTATTTACAGGAATCGAATTTCAAATAATTTATGAAGAATGTCAAAAAATAAAAAATAAAAAAAACTTCAGAATTTGAAAGGGTGATATTTTGGGCCATTAACACCTAATTGGGAGGTCCAAACACTTCACATATGAGCGTAGAGCATAGGCCTATCATGAAGCCCAGCTGTAAACTGCGGTTCAACTAATTATATAGACTTTCTACAACTAAATTAGCTAGACAACTCAAATAATCATTTTTTTAAATCTTTGTCGTCGAATTCCCAAATGTGCATTCCCAATCTCCTAGTATCAATATTTCTGTTGCTCAAACCGGTACAGGTACAAAAGTGGCTAAACAGAATAGCTTATTCCTGAGGTGGATTTACAAATTGATAGATTTACCAGCCTTTTTCATTCAAGCGGATTTCCCCATGCTACCGAGTTTGAGCGCACTACAAATCCTTTCAACGATCTTTTTGATAATATATGTGAATAGATAGCAGCTATAGTCCAACTATTTCCCGATTTTGAAGGGTGGGATTTGTATCATTATATCATTGTATTTTCATAATATATGGAGTAGATAAGATTTTGAGAGATTCTACTACGTACAAACTACAATTTAGAAGAGATAATTAGTATTCATATTTCTCTAGCCAAAATATTCAAAAGGTTTTAAAGAAGTCAATTTGCGTCTTTACGCATGTAGGAGTGTTATCGTATTTAGAGATTTTTAACTTCAAAATAGTTTGCGTATTGTTGAGAAATATTTATTACATTATTCTAAAACTCTCATGTTTTTTTTTTTTTTTTTAAATTTTTTTTTATTTTTTTTTTTATCTTTGATTTTTGAATGTAGCAGCTACATGTGTCACACCTATTAAAATCACTTCATCAAGCGGATTTGTATCCGTCATTTGAAATAATAATGAGTTGATTGGTTGAATTTTATTTTTTATTGCCAAGAAAAGCTTTTTCAACTTTAATAAAAAAAAATTGAGGGATGGTAATTCCGTAATTTATTTTAGATGACCAATTCCATGTTTTGCACTTAGATTATTACGTATATTGGAAAATTATATTTAATTCATAATTCTTGAACAACTTTCATATATTATTGTGACGACCCGACCAATCGTTTTGAGTATTATAGCCCCGTTCCCCCATTTACTGCTTATTCTATGCTCAACTGTTGTTATGTGACTTGTCGGGGTAGTTGGTTTGGTTCCGGGGATGTTTCAGAATGAATTGGGACATTTAGTCCCAAGGTTGGAAGCTTTAGTCAAAAGAGTTGACCGGATGTTGACTTATGTGCAAACGACTCCGGAATGGAATTTTGATGGTTCCGATAGCTCCGTATGGTAATTTTGGACTTAGGAGTGTGTCTGGATATTGATTTGGAAGTCCCTATTTTATTTTGGCTTGAAATGACGAAAGTTGGTATTCGATAGTTTTTCATTTGGCTTGAATTAGGGTGCAATTCGTTCGATGTTATTAGAGGCAATTTGAGACTTCGAGCAAGTTCATATCATGTTGTAGGACTAGTTAGTATATTGGTTGGTGTCCCATGGGGCTTGGGTGAGTTTCAGATGGGTTTGGATTGTGCCGCGCTCTTATTTGATGTTTCGGCGTCGTTTCTTTTTGCATAAAGGGTACCACATTATGCAAATGACCTTTGATTTGTAATTCGATTGAAACATTAGATCCATATTGTAATTACGGAACCATAGCAACAAGAATCGTCTCATTCCGAGGTCGTATGAGAGAGTTATGCCTATTTCCGTATTGGGAAAGATTGCTATTTTTCTGGTATTTGAGGGAACAGAGGTAAATCACATGTATCAAATTCGATTTATAAGTCTCAGGTGTCAAATGCGACTTGCCTGGAGAGGTTTCTAAAACCGGAGGTTTCGCCATTTTAGATATAATTAGAGCTGGGGAGCTCGGTTTGGGCAATTTCAGAGGCAAACTTCACAAATTGGAATGGGGTAAGTAATCATAAATTAATTTGGTCCGTTATTCATGAATCTAACACTATGTTCAACACCTATTTTTGTGATTTGGGGGATTAGAGTAGAAATTTTTTCAAACTTGATTTGAGGTTTTGAAGGCCGAATCGGAGTCGGAATTTAGTAATTTTGGTATGGTTGGACTCGTGACGGAATGAGTGTTCGGAATTTGTAACTTTTGTCAGATTCCAAGGTGTGGGCCCCACATTGAATTTTGTGTTGACTTTTCAGCTTTCGATTAAGAACTTAGCATTTTCGTATGGAATTGATCCTTATAACTTGTGTTGATTGTATCAGATTGTTTATAGCTAGATTTGAGGAGTTCGGAGGCCGATTCGCGAGGCAAGGGCTTGCTAGCGAAGTGATTCAATTTGCTTGAAGTAAGTATCTTATTTAAACTTGGTTGAGGCACCAGTTGCGTGAACTGTTGTGATAGCTACGCGCTATTGGGTGCGCACATGCGTGGGAATTGGCCCACGTGCGGGCACCAGGGTTATATATTCATGTTCGGGTTGTGCTCGGGCTATTATAAACCCAGGAGTGATTATTAAGCTTAAATCAATTATATCTCACACGTTGTGATAGTTTATGTGATCTATTTGAGCAATGCTGAGGCTACATAGGGATAAAAATTCCTGAACGAACTTGATAAATGCTTTTCAGTGATAATATTGTCGATTTGAGTTACGATAGCACACTTTGCACATGCCTACACTTTAGTATGTCATTTATACCGGTCCAGGAACATGAGAATCTTATTTCATTCATCACATACGAGTATACTTGTTTAATTGCTCTTGTATGACATGTTTGGACTGGAGGCCTATGACTATGTCGGACGAATTATGTTATTGGCACGTGAGTTATCCGTGCAACACGTGAGTTGTCCGTGCGGATCCATATATTGATATTATTGGCATGTGAGTTGTTCGCGCGGATCTATATACTTATACTATTGACACGTGAGTTGACTGTGTCGCATTAGCACATAAAATTTGTATTTCCTTGATCATTTATCTGATTTAGTTATTTCCTTCCTCTACATGCCATGATATTGTCTGAGCAGGTATTTGAGAAGTTGCATTCATGCAACAACCACAACTCTAGAACTAATAAACCATAAAGTTAAAGGAAGAGAAGATGAAGAAAAAAAAATAGAGAATCCTTGCCCCCGAGTGTTCCGCGCGTTGTTCTCCCTCCAAATAATATCCAACCCTCCTAAAATAGGCTTAGAACCCCTTTTAAACATGTTGGGGGCATGTAGGGTTGATATCACCAAGTCCTAGTCGAATTAGGACAAAATTCGTCCTTCATCGTTTTGGTTGGTGCCTGACGCCAACCTGGACACTGAACTTCTTATCCTGCTGTAAGTGGTGTTTTGGTTGGTGCCTATTGCGAACCTAGGCACCAAACTCGTACTTCCTCTAAATTCTTCCATTTTTAATTTAATTGGCAGGCCAATTTTCCAAACCATTTCCATTCGACTCCTACACATAAAAATACCACGAATTAGAACAAATCATTATATTACACACAACCCCCCTACCCCCCCCCCCCCACAAAATATGAGTAAAATACGGGGCGATATGCATATAAATGTGCATACTTTATGCCAAATATCATTCATGCACACAAGCATATTGTTCCTACGAAACTTGATGAGTTAGTTTTAAATATTGTTGAGTGCCAGTTTAAAAAGGCAGGACTACACCGAAATAGCTAGTATCATCAATAATTTAAGATTCTCTAGCTTGCCTTGTTTATTTATGATACTTATTGAGTTGGTTGTACTCATACTACACTCTGCACTTCATGTGCAGATCCAGGTACTTCCGGTCACGGAGGTTGCTAGTTTTGGAGCTTAATCAGTTCAGAGACTATCAAGGTAGCTGCCTTGGCGTCTGTAGACCTTGACTCTCCTCCTTTATCTCGTAGTTTTATTTGTACTGTTCTACATTTCTATACGGTGTCTTATCTGTCAGTCTATGTTGTCATTTAGATGCTCATATAGTCACTGACACCCGGATTTTTGGGGAATTATTTTATTGAGACACGGTATTTTGTATCAGTATTTTGGGATTTTACTCTTCAGCCTATTTATTATGTTTTCAAACCTAAAGAATGCGTGAATTATTGTGGTTGTCTCTTGCCTAGTATTGTGATAGGTGCCATCACGACATGTGAGTTTTGGGTCATGACAAGTTGGTATCGTAGTCTTGGTTACATAGGTCTCACGAGTCATGAGCAGTTTTAGTAGAGTCTTTTGTACGGAGATGTCTGTACTTATCTTTGAGAGGCTACCGAATCCTTAGGAAAACTTTTTCTTGCATTCTTGTCGTGCAAATTGTTGATTCAGGAAACTAAATTTATTTATTCTATTCTCTCACAGATGGTGAGGAGACGTGCTACCGGATTGAATAGATGGACATTAGTACCACCAGCTAGGGCCACGAGGGGCCGGAGCGTGGTAGAGGCTGAGGTGCAACTCGTATAACAGCTAGAGTAGCATATGTAGACCCACCTGTTGGAGCTCAGGAGCAGATTCCAAATGGTGGGATACCTATGAGAGGATCAGGCCAGTCGGTGCAACACCACTTTTATGGCATGAGTTCTCCGTTCTCTTCTTGGAGAAGTTTGTACCACAAACCCATAGGGAGGAGCTGCGCAGGCAGTTCGAGCAGCTACATCAGGAGGGCATGTTTGTGATCTAGTATGAGATGAGGTTTTCAGAGTTGGCTCATCATGTGATCTGGTTGGTTCCCACAGAGAGGGAGATGATTAGAAGGTTCATTAATGGCCTCAACTATTAGTTACGTTTATTTATGACTCGGGAGAATGCATTAGGTGCAAAGTTCGACGAGGTAGTTGATATTGCTCGGTGGCTAGAGTTTGTCTGTACTCAGGAGCGTGAGGAGAGGGAGGCCAAGAAGCCTCGTGGTTCGAGTGGTTTCAGCGGCATTTCTCCCGGGGTCAGTCTTACCACAGCAGGGGTCGTCCTTATAGGCCCGCTCAGATGGCTCGTCCAGTTCATCGTGGTGCATCAGTTAGCCATAGTTCTTACAAAGGTCATCCGGGTCAGTCATCATTCAGTGCATCACCAGCGTAGAGTTCTTACCCTACCTCGTCTGCTCAGGTTTCTACAGGCAGTTCCTCGGGTTATCAAGAGCAGCAGCTCCGTAAGAGGAGGGGTTGTTTCGAGTGTGGGGACTTGAGTCATCTCAAGAGGGATTGCCCTAGATTGTTGAGTGGCATTCCACAGCAGGGTTATCGGCCAATAATACTAGAACCAACAGCTACACTACCTGCTCAACCAGCTCGGGGTAGGGCTCAGGCAGCTAGAGGTCGTCCTGGAGGAGGAGGCCGATCAGGTGGTGGTCAGGCTCGATTCTATGCTGTTCCTGCTATGCCAGAGGCTGTTGCTTCAGATGCAGTGATCACAAGTATTGTTTTAGTGTGCCATAGAGATGCTTCCACATTATTTGTCCCTTGTTCTACTTACTCGTATGTATCATCATATTTTGCTCGTTATTTGGATATTCCCCGTGAGTCCTTAGTTTCACTTGTTCATGTATCTACGCCGTGGGCAATACTATTATTGTGGACCGTGTGTATCGGTCGTGTGTGGTGACTATTGGAAGATTGGAGACTAGAGTTGATCTCTTATTGCTTAGTATGGTTGATTTCGATGTAATTTTGGGTATGAATTGGTTATCTCCGTGTCATGTTATTTTAGATTGTCTCGCTAAGACCGTGATGTTGGCATTGCCGGGGTTGCCGAGGATCGAGTGGAGAGGTTCTTTAGATTATGTTCCCACCAGGGTGATTTCGTATTTGAAGGCCCAACTGATGGTCGTGAAGGGGTGTCTGTCATATTTGGCCTTTGTGAAAGATGTTGGTGCAGGTACTCCTACTATTGATTTTGTTCCGGTGGTGCGAGACTTTTAGGATGTGTTTCCTGCAGACCTGCCGAATATGCCACCCGATAGGGATATTGATATCGGCATTGACTTGGTGCCGGGCACTCAGCCCATTTCTATTCCTCCGTATCATACGGCACCAGCAGAGTTGAAGGAATTGAAAGAGCAGCTTCAAGAACTTCTTGATAGGGGGTTTATTAGGACTAGTGTGTGTCACACCTCCTTTTTCACTACACCCTGCAAAGGTATAAAGGAGTTTTTCCAATTAAAGGACAATCGAAACGGGATTCGTTTATTAAGAGATTCAGAGTCGCCACTTGGGAGATTTATGGTGTCCCAAGTCACCGGTTTGAATCCCGAATCGAGGAAAGGGTTTGACTCTGTATTACAGTCGCGAACCAGAAATCCGAGTAAGGAATTCTGTTAACCCGGGAGAAGGGGTTAGGCATTCCCGAGTTCCGTGGTTCTAGCACGGTCGCTCAACTGTCATATTTGGCTAAAATCTGATCTTAATACAATTATGAACCTATGTGCAAATTTTAACTTTTTAACCGCTTTTATTCATATTTTTTAAAGAAGATTGCAACGTCGTTAAAACACGTCTCGAACCACATCACATAAATGCACCCGTGATTTTTGACATATTTTAACTTCGTTGGGATTTAGATTTGGGTCACATAAATGCGCACCCGAGTTTAAGAAAGTAATATTATTAACTAACGTGCCTAAAGTAATTTCGCATTCGTAATTTGCGAGGGCCATGGAATTTGCTAAATGGCACGCCTCGGAATCTAAGGATCAATTCAAGATTAAATAAAGCGAGGGCCACGCAATTGTCATTTTTGTTTGGCATGGCGCGCCTCAATTCTATTTAAAGGATATTTAAACTAAAATCTCGGAGGACCATAAACTNTTAACCATTGAGTTTCGCATCAATGTTGCTGGAGCCTTCACCGATTTCAATATTATTGACTTCATTCAACAAGTTTCCGAGAGGGTTCTCATACTCCCTGTCACCATGGATCTTCCCCACAAAATGTGCATCATCATGTGCAGGTAAAGGCTTCTGTGCAATGTTCTGGGTGGCACTGTCCTTAACCGCAATTATCCCTTCCTGAATCATTCTTTCTATCTCTCTTTTCAAATCCCGACAACTTTCGACCTCGTGCCCCTGGACATTGGAATGGTATTCACACCTTTTAGAAGGGTCAAAGCTTCTTGCACGCTTGTCCACATGATTCGGAGGAATGGGTACAATCAGGTTATATTGCTTTAGTTTCTCAAACAAGTTTACATATGACTCTCCCAAGGGGGTGAAAGTTTCCTGCTTCTGTCCCCTCTCTTACTTGAAATTTTGGCTGGCCCGCAAACCTGCTCCAGGGGGATTCTTGTAGGCTCTTGGGTGTGGGTAGGTGTTTTGAGTTGGGTAAGCATTTTGTGGGGTGGGTGCGCGCCATTGCGCATGGGTAGGATGTTAGGGGTATGTTTGGGCATGGTGGACAGAGAAGTGGGGATAGTGTTGTGGTGGGCTATATGGAGTGTGGGGGTAGGTTTGGGGATGGGGTCGAGGTTGGTTGTAATATGGTGATGGGCCCCTGGACCAAGCTCTTGATTCTACTACTGCCACATCTTCTTTCTTTTTCACTACCCCTCCAGTGCCGCTCTGGATAGCCTGGGTAGTTGCCTTGATTGCAGAATAGCTCATGATTTTGTTGGACTTAAGCCCCTCCTCCACCATACTTCCCATTTTCACTACTTCGTTGAAATATTTTCCCACTACCGACACCAAGTGACCATAGTAGGTAGGCTCCAAAGCCTGCAAGAAGTAATCAACCATCTCGCTTTCCCTCATTGGAGGATCGACTCTTGCCGCCTGCTCTCTCCACCGGAAACCATACTCTCTGAAGCTTTCCCTGGGCTTCTTCTCAATTCTGGTCAGTGACAGACGGCCCGGGACAATTTCGAGATTATAGTGAAAGTGACCTGCAAACGCTTGGGCCAAATCATCCTACGTGTACTATCGGGCATGATCCTGTCGCGTGTACCGTTCCAAGGCCGCACCACTGAGACTTTGACTAAAGTACGCCATCAATAATTCATCCCTTCCCCCAGCTCCTCTCATTTTGCTGCAGAATCCCCTTAATTGGGCTACCGGATCACCATGTCCATCATATAAGTCAAACTTGGGTAGCTTGAATCCTGCTGGCAACTGGACATCGGGAAACAAGCACAAATCCTTGTAGGCCACACTGACTTGGCCACCCAATCCTTGCATGTTCCTGAAGGATTGCTCCATGCTTTTTACTTTTCGAAACATCTCTTCCTGTTCTGGATTCTTAAGCGGCTTGTCAGTTTCCACCGGGAGCTCAAAGTGAGGGGTGTAGGAATATAGCTCAGGAGCTTTAAAGGTAGGCTCAGGAGGGTAGTACTGGCTGTCGTGAGTTTGAAACAATGGCTCACTGGAAGATCTTTGCAATGTGGCAGGTGGAGGCGCCACAAAGACAGGGGTGATTGGTGGAGGAGGGTTTTGTTTGGGTAGTGGAGCTTGGGGAGGATAGGAGGTGGTGCCATAACTCTGTTGGTAGAAAGAGAAAGTTGGCAAGGAATTCACAGTAGGAGGATCCTGGGACTGAGCCAAAGTTGGGATATATGCTGGATTGGTGGGATAAACTGGCGCCGGCTGACCCTTAGCCCAGGCCTGATGCATCTCGGCCATATGCTGCCTCAACTTATACATCTCTTCCCTCATTGCTTTGACATCCACCACGTCTACCTCTTTTGACGGGTCCATGATACTGGTATCTGATTCTTGTCCTGTCATGTTCATTTTGTTTTTTGACCGGGTGTTATAGGAATGGGTTGCCAGGATGCCAACAAACTAAACCACCTGCCTGGACTCATCATCAACGGCTTTGTTAGCAGTTAGAGTGTTAACAGATAGATAACCACACATTTGGGGAATGAATGCACCTAAGCAGTTAACCATTTCTATTATGACTTCGCTTGGTTGCATGCGTCATCCCGGCTTTCATTTTTCTTTATTTGCCATGCCTTTCCTCTCATTCTTCCCTCGTGTTTTCCATTGTTTGTTTCTTGCCTTTCCCTCTTTTCTTTTCCTTCTTTTTCTTTTGCCTTGGTTTTTCCTTGTTCCTATTCGCTCCGTTCCTCAAAATTGTTTTTCCGCTCTTTTCTTTCCTTTACTCCCTTTTTATTTTCTCTTGTTTGCTTTTGTTTGGTTTCTTATTTTCTTTTTGTTTTTCTTTTTCCCTCTTTTGTTTTTCTTTCCTTTCTTGTTTTTCACCTCTTTCCTTTCATTCTTTTCTTGTTTTTTCTTTTTTTCATTTAGTTATGGTCGAATCCTATGGAGATTGCCTACGTATCACGACCCCGCGTGAATCAGACCGAGCGTAGTTCTTGCAATCAAATGCGAAAATAATGAAACAATTTTGGGGAATTTTTCTCAATTTTTCATTAATAACAACTGCGATTACAAAAGCTACCAGACTATTTGTTTTTCTTTTTCTCAAAAAAGGGGAGTTACAAAAACAGACTCAAAAACAAAAATACAGACTCGGTTAATTAGGAATACATCAAAGCTTCAAACCCTGGGGCCCGCGGGGCCTCACTCGGCATTGCCACGGGCCTGCGCAAGACTGAGAAGGTTTCAATGTCAACTGGGTCATCCTGGACAAGGAGTTCTAAGGGAAAGTGTGACTATTTAAAGGAAGCTAACTTATTGTAACTTAAAAGAAAAGTAGCTATTTTTCAAAAAATTTATTTAAGAAAGCAAAGACTTGGTTTTGCAAATACGGCCTCTCAGCACTTCCGGGAGGGAGATTTTAAGGCTGTGCCCGCAAATTATTTTAAAATGACTCAAGGTGGCTGTTCTTGCAAAAACAGCCTTCCGGCGCCCCTTTTGGGGACATTCGGCTTATTTTAAACAAGAATGGCGGCACCCGATTTATTTTGACAAAAAATTAAAGTCTTGGTATTTTTGGCTATTTTTGAAAAAGGGTGGTTGGACCCGATGAGGGTTGCCTACGTATCTCACATCCGATGAGAATCAAACCAGCGTAGTTCGGGCAAATAAAACTAACTATTTTCGAAAACAAAACTTTTCTTTTGTTGGCAAGTACACTATTTCTGAAAGCAAGACAAACTAATTTGAAAATAAAACTCTTTTTGTTTTTCTTTTCCATTGGCAAACAAAACAAACTAAAAAAAAAACTTTTCTTTTTTCTTTCATTTTTCTCAAAAATCCGGCAGAATTTCGGCACTACTTGGACATTGCTTTTTCTAATATAGGTAATTAACTCTCTACACTGCTATTTTCTCTTTTCCCCTTTTTGTTTTTCAATTTTTCCAGATATTCAAAGTCGGTTAGCATGCAAGTCCGAGACAAATAAATGCACACGCAACACGTAAGATGCATCAGGATGGTCTTTTCATTTCAGGTTACCTGTCCTAGACGGGCCCAACCCCTGTGTTGAGTCCCCTACGGCAAATGCACGTGATGCAAATAAGCGTTCCTACTAGGGATCCGGCATGAAGTCAAGTTATTCTAGGTTCAAAACCTAGGTATATGTCCTAGACTGTGTACCCGAGCAGACAACTCGAGTCGAGGAGGGGGCTACGTACCAGGGACCCGCAAGATCGTCCGGCTTAGTAACTTGTCCGAGCCTCTTTCTTATTTCAGGGTATGACACTAAAAGAATAGGGAGTCTCAACCAATAAGCACATCCCCGGCGGTGAGAAGAGAAGGGTTTCGGCACAGTTTATATACAGTTCAGATAATATCAAAGCGGTAAAGCATTTAGCACATTTAGCAGGAAACATGTAGGAAAATCAGATAAAGCCAAACATAACAATTATTCTAAGCTCGAATTCTTAAACCCTGAACGGAAAATCTGGGTTTGTGTCCCCAGTAGAGTCGCCAGAGGTGTCACACCTCCTTTTTCCTACACCCCGTGAAGGGTATAAAGGAGTTTTTCCAATTAAAGGACAATCGAAACGGGATTCATTTATTAAGATTCAGAGTCGCCACTTGGGAGATTTATGGTGTCCCAAGTCACCGGTTTAAAATCCCGAATCGAGGAAAAGAATAACTCTTTTTAACAGTCCGCGAACCAGAAATCCGAGTAAGGAATTCTGTTAACCCGGGAGAAGGTGTTAGGCATTCCCAAGTTCCATGGTTCTAGCACGATTGCTCAACTATCATATCTGGCTTAATTATTTGATTTTATAAAATTATGAACCTATGTGCAAATTTTAACTTTTTAACTGCTTTTATTCATATTTTTTAAAGAAGATTGCAGCGTCGTTAAAACATGTCTCGAACCACGTCACATAAATGCACCCGTGATTTTTGACATATTTTAACTTCGTTGGGATTTAGATTTGGGTCACATAAATGCGCACCCGAGTTTAAGAAAGTAATATTATTAACTAACGTGCCTAAAGCGACTAACGCGTTATTAACTTTGCGGGAGGCCATGAAAATTTGCTAAATGGCACGTCCCGAATTCTAAGTATCAATTCAAGATTAAATAAAGCGAGGGCCACGCAATTGTCATTTTTGTTTGGCATGGCGCGCCTCAATTCTATTTAAAGGATATTTAAACTAAAATCTCGGAGGACCATAAACTACTTGTGTCACTAATATGGCTCACCTCATTTGATTGAAGAAGAAACTCGCTTATCTAAACATTAAAGAGCCAAGACTATATTATGGCGTAAATCAACAAAATACACTTTCGAGGGGAAGAATTAAAGTTAAATTTGGGCCTACTGAGAGGCCCAATGGACTGTAGTGCTCTTCTGAATTACGACCATTAGTCCAAACTAAAGTATATGAGAGAACCCAAATTAAGGCAAACCCAACTTCAACTAGCAAAGGGGTTACTGGATCGAACCCTCACAGTAACACAAAGGCCAAATTTTATTCAACTCTATGGCCCAAAGCATTACTTAAGTTTCAGTCAGCAACTACATATAAATGGAATTGAACTTTTGTTCTTCAAATTTGAAACTATTGATTGAACATTATAAACACATAAGTTCTAATTACACCAGCTCCTAATCGATTTAAATGAAACTAAACTTATTATTGCAATACCACAGGTCGTTTTCCTTAAATCACAATTGTAATCATCAGAGGTTCAAGAACACATTCAGCCAAAACTAATGAGTGAACCTATGAGCAAGTTGAACTTTACCAAATTAGAATGACTTAGCAACTAATTTTAGCTAGCAACCAATTACAATTATCAGACTACTTCCACCTACATGTATACCCAAACTGTATATTCAGTCTTACAACAGTCCCAATTTGATTACAAATGAAGTTATCTACTTAACACAAAGATTGACTAAACAATATAGCATGTTCCACAAGAAAAAATAAAAAAACAAAATAAAACAGGATGGAATAACAGAAATGAGGCTTTCAAATCTTTCTTTCTCATTTTTATCTTTCAAATCCAACATTCACAATCAGTAGCTTTACAGTGTGTACCTGAAATGAGATAGAGCCAAGTCCAAGCAGGGTCAATAGCTAGTAGCACAACAAACACAGGTTCGAGCAAAAACCAACAACAAACAGACAACCAAATTGAACTCAACCCCCAGCAACCAAAGAGTAGACAGCAGGATGATTTTGGAAACTCAAAAATGGAGTAACACAACCCAGAAAACAACTTCAAATAAACAGCTAGCCCAGCAAATTTAGATCCAACCTCAGTGACTAGACTTCACACCATTTTAATGTTCAAAACTAGACTTGAATCAAGAGATGAAGGATTTAAAACTACCAAGCTAAACAAGGGTCAATGGAACAGTGTTTTCTGCAGAATTTACAGCCATTTTTGATTTTGGATTTCTTAATTCTTTTCAGATTTTCATAATGCTCAGCCTCTTTTGATTTTTTTTCCAGCTCTCTAATCTCTCTCCAATTTTCAGAATGTTCAAGGCTCTATCCCCCTCCTTGAAAGGCAAGGTTAGAATGCCTTTATAGCCAAGCAAAGTAGGGTAACCCTCAAGTTTTAATTTTGCATTTGAGTCCCTCATTTTGTGACTTGTTTCCCAAGTTATATCCTGAAATTTACTAACAGATCCCTACTAGAAGTTTCCAGATCAGTTACAAAAAGATTCTCTCCTATCCAGTCTACCCAAATTACCCTCGTAACTACTGTTATTTACCCTCCCATCCCAATCCAACTATGGGTCAGGCCACACCCAACGAACAGAGCTCTAAAGCTGTTGTTGGGACGGGTTATAGCAAATTAAAAGCCCAAAGACCTTATCCTATTCTGAGACTCCAAAAATTCTAACCCAAATCCCCCCTTTAACAAATAAACAATGGCTCCTAAATAGCCTAATCAATTTGAAGACATAAACTGAGTCAGTTCTAACCAATTAACACGACTAAACACATTAAACCAAAATCATTTCATGCGGATTAGAACAGCAACCGGATAAAGACGAAAAATAAATAAAAAAACTGGAAATGGAGGAAACACAGAAGAAGCTTAAATAATTGAATTGACGAGGGAGACGACGCAAAAATAGAGGAGACAAAGAAGCCAGTGCAAAGAACGGATACCTCTACGGCCACGAGGCTTGATAAACTTCAAACGACTTCGATTTGACACAAAACTAGTGTTAACCATACGTTCCCCTTGAGAACAAACGGGCAATACTTGTTTCAAGCCTAATCGTTCATCTGACTCAAAGACTTGAGAGACTTTCTTCTCTTTCAATCTCAGATTTGAAAATCGATCTGATTTGGCGAGGATTTTGGGAAAAATGGTGAAGGAATAGGATGCAAGAAGGGGTGGTGATGGCATGGCCAATTTATGGTGGTGGTTGAAGCTTCTCGCCGGCGACCATGGCTGAATAGGGCTTCAGATGTAAGGGAGATGGAGTAACGGGTGTATTTGGGGGAAATAAGGAGTCTCTGATTTCGGACATTATTATGTGAAAGAGGGGAGGCTTTCTTGGCCATTGGATCAGGTGGAGATCAATGGTT
>NW_017673213.1:0-686 GCF_001879085.1 Nicotiana attenuata
AGACTTTCGACACAAATAAATATATCCATATTTTGAGTAATCATCTGTGAAAGTCACAAAATACTCAAAACCAGCTCTTACTTGGACATTCATTGGACCACACAAATTAGAATGAATTAACTCTAATTTATCACTTGCTCGATTTCCTTTTGAGGGGAAATTTCGTTTTGTCATTTTCCCTTCTAAACAAGATTCACAAGTTGGTAATGCCTCCACTTTCAATGAACTTAAAGGTCCATCCTTGACCAACCTTGAAATTCTGTTTAGATTTATATGACCCAAACGCAAGTGCCATAAATATGTTTCACTCAATTCAGAAGAACGTTTTCTCTTACTTGGTAAATCAACATAATTCAGTTCTTTAGGTTGTAACGGTTTAGGAATAGAGTCAACAACAAAAAGACCATTAATCAATGTAGCTGAAGAGAGATTACGCTTATCATGAGTAATAACACATTTATCAATATCATGAAAATTAATGTCATAACCATCTCTCATAGCGCTAGAAACCGAAATTAAATTCCGTCTAACGGAAGGTACATATAATGTGTCTTTTAAAGCTAAAACTCTACCACTACCAAACGAAATACTAATGTTTCCTATTGCTAAAGCTGGGGCTGACGAACCATCTGCTTGATAAACATTGATTTCTCCTCTACTTAGCCGCCGCGTTACCTGAAACCCCT